>NC_046660.1:121039702-121055194 GCF_010883055.1 Belonocnema kinseyi | reverse complement strand
TAACTAGTTGCTTGTGGGAACAACAATGACAACACAAAACCGGCGGAATCTCAATACTTTTAGGTGGGCGGATCGACACATTGGCGACATTCTAGACTGCTACGAAACCAGTATGGTCAGTATTCTAACTTTGAATTTCAGTGATCTCGCTTTTGTATGAGTTCATAAGGTGTATTATACTAAATAAAAATTCATAGTGATAATTTGCTTCTACATAAATACTTAAAAGGCAAAAAAAGCTACTTTTGATCAAATTGATCATTTTTTCATCGATTTAATTTCTATGGTCCAAACTTTTCTCAAGAATAATATATGTGAATGAAAATAAATAGTTTCTGATAGTTTTGCTAATCTATGAAAAAGGTGGTTATCTTTCATAATGCATTTTTTTAACCACGTTTGAAGATCTTAAAAACCACAACCAATTTGTGTTTAACACTTGATTCTACCAGGAATAGTTTCGCAATAAAATAAATTTTAATTTTTTTATTTAATTTTTGTTTTTACATTCTCTTTAGAGAAGGTGTCAGATTTAGGTCCGTCTCTTTGTCTGTCTGCATGTGTTTCTGTAGATTTTTATTTTTTTTTATCACGATCACTTTTGAAAGAAATTACAGATTGCATTTCCCTTAAGTATACTCTAAATGTTCCAAAATAAAGGCCAAGTTCATCAGACAGCCAGTTTGAATAAAAATTAAAAAAGTGAGCGAATTATGCAAATTTTTTAGACCACTTTTTCAATATTCAAAAATTTTCAATACGGCTATTTATGGTACTCAAAATGACAAACAATTTCTCCTTCTGACTTTTTTTATCAAAACAAATTAGCAGAGTTATATCATTTACAAAATTAGAAAAAAAAACGAAAATGAACATTTTAAGCCAAATAACTCACGATATAAAAATATTTAAGGTAAGAAAAATATTGATTTTTCAATTTCCTATAAAACTATCATAAAAACTTTTTGAATTTTCTCGAAAAATCAAAACTTCAAATTTTAACAGCTTAAAAAATAATGAAAAATCAAAAATTCCATTTCGTAGTCGATCTATCTACGTTGCGACAAATGATGATTCGATAAAAATTGTGCACTCAAAAAATAACGACAAAGTTTTTATTGGTTACTTTTTGACAGGATGCGTTGTTTTTATTTAATTTATAAAAAACAACATTAAAAAGTTTTTAAAATAATTTTTAGACAAGCGCCATAAGCTATATAAAAAAAATGTATAGACAAAAGTTTCTCTTCCAAAAAGGAGCTACAAATTTTTCATAAATAATTGTTTATAGGATCCGCAATTTTTGTTCTAATCGTGAAAAAGAATATTAAAAATAAAAAATTAAATTTTGGAAAAAACGTCGCATTGTACGAAAAAAAAATTAAGGGACAAAAGTTTTTTTTCCAAAGAAGGATCTCGAAATTTGGTATAAGCTCTTGTTATAAAAATACATTAAAAATATTTTTAAAAATAACTTTTTGGGAAAACGATAGAAGTTAAAATAAAATTTTATTTAACAAAGTGCTCGCCTACATTACATCTAGAAATTTTCTTAGAGCCACTTTACGCTAGGATTATGCTAGGATTCAATAGAAGGTTTAATCACAATATCGGTTTCTACAGGTGGTGCACTTCGGGAGTTGTGAGCCACGTCGATTTCCGCCAAGCTGTGATTGGTAGGAATGCTGTAACGACTTTTAAGTGTTTTTTTTTCAGAGAAGCTCACTTTTTTGGGCCACTGCCTTCAAACTCACACAAAATTTTAAATAAACATCCAGTGTGTCGATTTCGATGTTGATGTCAGGGTACACCCTACGCAAAATTTAGCACTGCCCCATTTGACAGTAAGCAAAGGCCTAAAAAAATCGTGTTTACTTCCGAGATTTCTCGTACTGAACACTTTTCTGTTAATAATGTATGATCTTATACGGAAATTAATAGCAATAATCGTTAATTGTAGAAATTTTGGAAAAGCTTTGATACTTATGCTTAAGAAAACAATATTAAATCAGAAACTGTATGAAAAAGCATATCAAAATATTGGCGTTTGTGAAATATCGCTTTGTTTTATTATTTTTAAATCAATTAGGGTGCGATTTTTTCCAAAAAATTATAACAATATTTTTACCCGGGCTGTAATTAACATACGAACAATCTTCCACGTGCCTCGTGCCGTCGCAATTAATACCATAAATAATGTCGTAACTTAATAGATAACCCGCTATCAGATTCAAATGGATAAAAACAACGTTACTGATAAAAACAACTCACGATTTATTAATAACAATAATATAAATTTTCTTCGAATTTCAATTTTCTTCAATTTAGAACTGCCCGACTTGGATTCAGCTGCCCTTTAGGGCATAGCCTGGACGATATATTTTTAAACTTTTCTTAAGGCGCTATAGGGGGTTTCGATTTATTTATGTAGAATTGGAATGTTTCGTAAGTTTTGTTTTTTTTCTTCAATTTTTTCGGATTTTTTCAAATTTGTATGATACTTTTTATTTTTTGTTGTGTTTTCATTTTTTCATCTTCTATTTGCTATAGAATTTTGTTCATTTTCACCGTCTAAAAATTTAATAATGATAAATCATTAAAACATTACATTTTTTTCATTTTTTTTCATGCCTCACAACTTCCCACCAACAATTAGTAATGCCGATTACATACCTTTCAGGCAATCTGCAATATTTTAAACACGATGATGATTTTTTAAAATATTTCTTTGGTCAAAAGTTGTATTTAGAGGTCCTCTAAAAATAAAACTTCAAACACTCACAATCCATGTATGTTTATGGTAGTTAGGCCTCGCAAACATAACCCGTCTAAAAACTCCCCAATCTGCCCTATACATTTTTCAGGGTAACTGAAAATAAAAATTAGTGCAAAATAAGGAGGAAATATTAAAGCAATCATGAAATATAAAAGTTGTACATCATTGAATAAGCAGTCGAGGATTGAGACGCATAAATTAATATAATATACATTTAATATAATAGAGTTGAACATAATATAGAAAAGTTCAAGTTTTGGACAAGCTTCATTCGAGAGCGAAGCACGAGACACATTATGAGAACGTGCTCGTTAATATCGAAGAAGTTTTAACAAAAGATAATTCACAATCACCAATTTACAGTTGTCGATGCTTTGACCTTTAATTTTAAAAGGTCTACGCAGAAATGTAGGAGAAATACGACCGAGCGCTTAACGCGAGCTAAATACGTTATCGAGCGTGAAGACGTATATGCGCGCCCAAATTTGCACGTAATGAGAATAATTTTTTTTGTGAAGATATTCAAAACAGCTCGAGATAAATATGAACATGATTGTCTTATTTCCTCGAAATTTGTTAAATAATTACGCGTGAAAATTACTCCAATAGAGTAGATTCCCATTCGAGAAATTTCGAGTTCAATCATAAATTTAGGTGTACATCAAAATTGCTAATTTGATTAACTCCTTGTATCCATATTTTCAGTTTAACGAGCAAAGTTTAATACCCACGTTAAGAAATATTTTATAGTCTTTTTAAGAACTTTGTAACGTTTTTTATTATAAATTTAACAGTGTTGTTAAAAATGTATTTTTGCATTTTCTTTGACATTTTTGTTTTTTGATTTATTGTGGGTATTTTGAATCGATCTACTCTTGTTTTCTATTATTTACATAAATCTCATTTTTTAACTCGAAAATGTGTTCAGACAATTAAATCTCAATCAATTCTTTAATCAAGCAATTTTGTTAATGGTTTTTTAGTTTTCTTTACATTGGAAGGAGGACCAAAGTATATTCTCTTTTTCTTCTTTGAGCTTGCATGTACGTGGTGGTTCGTGACTATTCAATTTTACTTTCCTTTTGTCAGAACGAGCATTGCGGCTCTCCATTTTGTCATCCCTTCGGAGAGTTTCAATGTTGTAACCATGGCGACGTAGCGTTTCGGTAAGGGGGCTGTGCAAGAGCTATCAGGCGTGTGTACTGTACAGGTTTTTATGGCGTGTAACTGCCATTGTGAAAATACGTAACATCGGATTGCATGTTTAGATGAGAAGTTAATGAAATGTCTCATTGCGCATCCCTCACTTTCTAAATTTGATGAAAAAAGTTAGGCATTGGCTACGCTTACTGAAATTACTGCCAGCATATTATTAGAAATTTCATTTCCGCATTTTTCTGAAAAAATATAATATTTTCTTTTCGTATTAAAGAGAAGAATTTTGAAATAGTTATAAAATATAATTTTATAAATATTATTAATTTTTTTACAGAAATTGCGTAATACTCATTTCCACTGTTACTTACTCATTAGTTTTTACGTCACTAAGGATGAGATAATAACGTTCTGAACGGAAGATTCTCACGGTAAAGGAGGAAATTCATACTTGAACCTGTCAAACTTTCAACGATCCTGGAGCCCATCAACCTTTTGCCAAATGGCCAATAAGTGCTAGGCGGCCTTTAATGAGGTTGTCGAGATGAATCCTGTAATTATTGTCTATTAGGATAATAGGCATTAGTGAAAATAAGGCACATCTGGAGCATTATTTATTTAGTGACCCCACATAAAAATTCAAAATTCTCGGATCTGACTCTATCTTCAGGAAAGTGTTCCCTCACTGAATGGCAGTTTATGTAAACAAATTCTACTCT
The DNA here is from genome assembly GCF_010883055.1 of Belonocnema kinseyi. NCBI lineage: Eukaryota > Metazoa > Arthropoda > Insecta > Hymenoptera > Cynipidae > Belonocnema > Belonocnema kinseyi. The sequence continues at coordinate 121,050,544 of NC_046660.1, read as the reverse complement.
TGGGACCAATGATTGGCGAGCGGAGGCGCCTCTCCATCATTTTTTGAGGGTACCATCTATTTCAGAGATTTGTAACTCTTTTAATATCAATGTACACCTCATTGTCACTGAAAGTTTCGATAGGATTTCCCACGCGCTTCTTATTTACTACAAGCATTTAAATTTAAAATAAATATTTGAATTTCCGGTATAAAGTTTAAAAATTTCACTTTTTCGAACTTTGAGGAGTTTTTGTTGCTTGTTTAAACGTAAAAGAAAGCTGGTCCTTATTTAAGTACCTTATGGTTTAATATTGAATCAATAATTTCTTACCTATGAAAACAAGAGCTATGTAATTTTCAAGATACAATATGTTTATACGATTTTTATTATTTATAATATAAATTCAAAGCTTTAATGTAGTCATTTCATCATAATCATTTATGAAGCTCAAATATTTCTTTATTAACAAAATCTATGCAGAATGAAAAGGGTCTGGAAAATCCTTTTGAAACTGTAGTAGACAAAGTTTAGTTATTGGTATTCAAATAGTTATAAGTCCCAGAAATAAATGGTTCTCAGGAAAAGTAAACAAGTCTACTCTTTTTCTGGCTGTAAATGTTTGACGCATTATACAAATTTATTTTTCATAAAAATAAATGCATTAATATTAATATTATTCAAACTGTTTCAGTCTCGGTAGAGAAGTTATTAGATTTGTGTCAAATTTGACCCCACCCCCCTCAAGTTCTTCTCACATTTCCACGTTTTCATATCCCCTGATAGTCCGGGAGCCACATAGAAGAGGTGGTATGACCTAAAAGGTCCCCGGAATTTTTTTAATGGATATTGTGCAGAATGTTCTCCTGAATTCAACGGTATGAGGTGCTTTCGCGAACTGACGCTCGTTCTCGAGATATTGTTAATTAAACATTTTTACATAACTTATGCTATATCTTCTAAGATTATCATAGTTTTTGCAGAAGACGCAAAAAAAGTATAATATAATCATCGATTTTTATGCATTGTTTATGGGTATTTTGAAGATTCTTCTTTAGAATTAGTTTGATTGTTTTAAGACACATGAAATTTCTTTGGCATATTTTTGCATCTGATTGATAGTTAATATAAAAAAAACCGCAAACCAGATTTGCATCAAGATTTCTTTGAACCCGATTGTAGCCGACATTTATTAAAATGTTCACATTTTGTTTTCTCATTCTGCTAAAGAAGCCCTAGAGGGAAAAAGTTTGCCTAAGATTTTTTTTCCGTATCTCGAATAGTTTATTTAAAAATAAAAAAATTAAGTTAAAGGAAAATATATAGTTAAATATCAACAGGGGGAGTAAATATTAACCGATTTTTTTCAATTTTTTTTTATTTTCTCGAAATAATATAGCGAGGATACTTCAGCCTATTGAGATAAGATTAATTCATATTGTACACAATTTTGATTTTTCTCAATCGACACTCTTGTAACAATGGTAAGATATTTGGACCTTTTGCTTTTTTAGTGCGGCTCCCCATGGCTAGCTGATTAGTGCCGCTCGAATGGACGCTTTCTTGCCTGGTTCGCCCTTCCCATTGTTTAAAATTCGAGCCAGCGGAGAAAATCAAAATTTTGTACAATATTAATTAATTTAATTTCAATAGGCTGAATTAGCCTCGTTATATTATTACGAGAAAATCAAAAAAAGATTGACAAAAATCGGTTAATATTTACTCCCCCTGTTGAAATTTAACGATATGTTTTCCTTTAACTTTATTTTTTTATATTTAAATAAACTATTCTAGATACGGAAAAATTCTTAGACAAACTTTATTCCTCTATAGTTTCTTTAGCAGAATGAGAAAACAAAGTGTGAAAATGTTAATAAATGTCGGCTACAATCCAGTTCAAAGAAACCTTGTTGCAAATCTTGTTTGCAGGTTTTTTATATAAACTATCAATCAGATACGAAAGTGTGCCAAAGAATTTTCATGCGTCTTAACACAATCGAACTAATTCTGAAGACAAATCTTCAAAAGACCCATAAGCAATGCATTAACATGGATTATTATATTATACTATTTTTGAATTTTTTGCAAAAACTATGAGGCAGACAAAAAATTGCACATGACAAAAATTGTTTATTTCAATAACACCTAACAGTTTCAAGACAAAATTTTCTAATATGTCGATAATTTTCCAAGATATAGCATAAGTTATGTAAAAATGTTTAATTAACAGTATCTCGAGAACGACCGTCAGTACGCGAAAGCACCTCGTACCGTTGAATTCAAAAGATCATTCTGCACAATATCCATTTTAAAAATTCCGGGGACCTATTTCCGCGGACCAAACGATTCTTGGCTCCCGGACTATAAACCAGAAAAACAGGTTTTCGAGAATGCCAGCAAATACGTAAGTTTGACTGGAAGTATACATCTGGATCTGTATGAATGAAAAGTGATTGGCTGTGAACACGATAAAACTATTTTGGATAAAAATATAAAACGGCAGATAATTTTCAACATGTTTGACTCGCACAATTTATCCTTATGACTTTTTTTTCAAAATCGAAAAACATCGGCGTTATGTCATTTTCAAAATTCAAGAAAATAAACGAAAATAAGAATTCTAAGCCAAACAACGGACGATATAAAATAAGTCAAGGGAAGAAAAGCGTGCTTTTTGACAGGGATTCGAACGAGGTGGAGAGATATTTTGCATATTTTCCAATTATTTCAATAAATTGAAAATGATTTGGCTAAAAACTAAGCTCAGTATAAAAAAAGTATCAGAAGATTATGAGGCTACGGAGAGAACTGAAAACTCTGGAAATCTTGAAACTATGTATGCGGCAGTCTCAATCAAATTCGTACAGCTAGTTCTAAGATTTATTTCAGATTGACGGTAGTTCCAAGAATTCCGAAACTTCTCGCAATCGGTACTCTGCAAGAGAAATCAAACTCGTCTAAGCTCGGCGGCGTTCGGATAGATTCGGCTGAAAGTTCGTCTCATCGAGGCAGTGTGCGCATAAAGAGGGTAGGCTTCGTGGTGTGATTGCTCAACACTTGGCGAAAGATTTACAAGATTTCTAGGAGTTCCAAGAGATCCTCAAAGAGTTCGCTTAAGGCTCCAGCGCGGCAATCCAAGCTTTCTCAGTATCTAGGCCCTCGCAATGTATAAAATATGTGGTAATCATATTATATATGAAAAAGGATAAATCGAGGAATGTCAAGAAAGTTTCTATGTTCTTCTTCGTTTCTTTCAAAATAAAACTTTGAAGACACATCATTTTGACAATGAACCTCCGTAGCAGCATTATTTTTTATTAATATTTAATAATTATAGTTTTCAGGTCCATTATATTGAATTAACGTAAATAATTGGAAAATATCAGAAAATACCTTTAATTTTCATGCGAATCCCTGCTTGTTTAAAGACATACAACACTTCCATTACAACTTTTTGAATTTATAAAAAGAATCGGAAAATCAAATTTTTATAGCATAAAAATAATTAAAAATTTCTTTTTACGGTCAAACTACTCAAAATGAGAAAAAAATATGACAGGACGAAAATTTTGCACCCAAAAAATAGCTACAAAGTACCGCGCACAAAATACATTGAGAAAAGGTCTCTGTGGATTTTTCTAAATTTTGGATATGTTGTAGATGATGACATCCCTTAGGGAACATGCCCAGTTCTGCATGCATGAAAAGCGGCTTTGGGCGCTACACCAACGCAAAAGTATTCTTCTCTCGACCTTCAGACACTTATATTATTAATCAGGGGGTCCTAATGTACAAAATATCAAAGGGGCACAGAGCTGGGTATGATCCCTGAGCGTGGTGCCAAACCGTCTTCGAGTGTCAGTATGTCTCCTTTAGGGTGCACGAAATTCGGCCTTGGGCACATCACCAACGAAAAAGTAGTCTTCTCTCGAACTTCAGACACTTATATTAATAATCAGGGGGTCCTATAGTACAAATTATCAATGAGGCACGGAGTTGGGCATGATCCCCGAGCGTAGAATCAAACAGTCCTCGATTTTCGGTATGTTTAGCGTGCAAGAAAAGCGACCTTTAATGCGACACGAACGAAAAACTGTCCATTTTTTACTTTTTGGCATGAGAACTTTTTATCGGAGATGTCATGGTCTACAACATATCCAAAATTTAGAAAAATCCACAGAGACTTTTTTTCAATGTACTTTGTGCAAAGTCCTTTGTTATTAGTCGTTTTTGGATAGGATATGTAATTTTTTTTTAAATATGAAAAATAACATTAAACATAAAAATTTTTTTTATTGGAAAAACAATGCAAGATATGAAAAAAATTGATTGCCAAAAGTTGCTCACCCTTAAAAGATCTACAAATTTTTTCTCACTTACTTTTTGATAGGACGCGTAGTTTTTCTTATAATCACAACAACAAAAGACATTGAAAATGAAAATTTTTTTTTTGAAAAAACGACACGATGCACGAAAACAAAATTAATAAACGAAGGTTGTTCGCCCAAAAAAGAACTAAAAATGTGTTATTAATCTCTTTTTAAAAAAGCGCCAAATTTTTGTTCTGTCTGGAATAGTGTATATTTCCAATAGTGAAATCACTTTCTTTCACTATTTCAATCAGTGAAATTCACTACTCTCATCGGACAATTTTTACTAGCACTCATTTCGTGAAAAATGACTAATTCAAATAATGAAACGGGTATGATTTAGGCGACCCTGACTGTTTGCGTTTCGCTTCCCTCGATTTAGCCTCAAGGCTATTTGCCAGTAACCCCCGACACTGGAAATAAACCTAGAGTTGAGTGTATTAATACAAAAAGTGATCGCTATACACGGGTAGAAGTTTGCTGTAAACAGTCCTTCGAAAGAAAATTGGACTTAAAAATTAAATAATTCATAAAACTTGATGCTTTTTTCATATAAATAACAATGTCTTATGAAAAAGCCCCGAACATGACTTTTGAAGTTTCAAATTTTTTATTCATAACAAGAAACAATCATTTAATACTGCATAACCTAAAGTTCCATATAAATATATGCATTCTCTTTGAAACTTGATTTTATTTACTTGTTTATTATCTACTGTGAAAAGAATGACATGAAATTAATTAGTATTAAATGTAATTCGTTCAATTTGTGATAGCAATTTCCATTTTTTATAATGAATATGCACACATCTTTCGTATTAACATTTTGAATTTTTCCTTCAACTCCTCTCCCCAAGTCTTGCTGTCAAAAAATAGCATACTTTTGACAAATCATGCTCTGGAGAAACAATGCTTTCGCGAAATCAATCTCTACCATTTTCCGTGCTTTCCTTGTCGATTTCCATCGGACAACCTATTGTCCTTTCGACCTTTCTGGTCGAAATAATTAACAAATCGAAGTTGACTATTTCATATAATTTTACGCAAATTGTTCGGCGCCAAGTTACGTTAATTCATAATCTTATTTTTTCGTCAGCAATACTTGCAGTATCGTTATTACAAATAAAAATAATTTTCGAAAATCAAATCCATGGAAAAATCGAATGACGGCTTGCAGTTTATTCACTCAGGTCAAATGGTAAACCTAACAAACTCTTCGATGCGTCCCTCTGTGTTTTATCAAATTATTATTTCCTTTGCGCAATAGCCACTTCAAGAAATGACAAAAAGCTATGTTCCTTGTATTTTTTAAAAGGAATTATTATGAGAAGCGAACAGCCGAGGAATTAGCTAATATATCCCAGATAACAATCGTGCGATGCACACGGCTCGCATGCGTGCGAGGCACGCTGTGCGAGATATAACGCACGCATGCTGTCATCACCTATCGTAATGCGATAATGGGTAGGTAGAGTGCGTGCATAATGCGTTTCATATCGCTATCACGGCGTACTCACGTCCATCCTGCCAACAATTAATAATTAATCCCAATATAATCACCTAATTCAAACCTAGATATACTGTTAAATTAAAATATTTCAAATTCCCTCATATGAAGAAAATAATAAAAATTATTAGTCTGCCTTTAGCTGACTTATTTTTCATGCCTGCGATTTGTAATTTTAATTGCATAAAATTTAGAATTACTGTTTAGAAATTTGTTGAAGTATTTCCAGAATTGCATCTTTTATGTTTTATTGAATTTTTCTTATTTTACATTACATACATTTTTAAACTTTAATTGAATTATGATCAATTTGTAATGATGTTCATCCTTTCAAGTTGAGATGAAAAGTTTAAAAAGTGCGCTCAGTTTTTGAAAATGATGATGTACGTCACGCGACGCACTCACATAGTCTCCCCGCTCCCCTCTGACCCTCTCTGACGAACGCAGTCCCCCGCCATCAGCACACGTCAGTCCGTGTATTCAGAGCTCAAACGTAAAGTTTTCCCCGTTCTACTTCCGCGTTTGATTATAATATAGTTAAAGTGAAGTGTTTGCCGGTGTTAACGCCTTGGTTTTTTTAAACCAGTTCCTTGGATCAACGCAGTTTTGACGTCAATTGGATCCAAAAATAACATTATTTTTTCTTTCAATATTATGCTTTTTTTATTTCTAGAAATCTACTCAATCAAGAAATAAAAACGATAAACTTTATTATCACTATGAGCAATTTCCCCAATTTAATTGAATAATCGATTGTGCTTAACATAAAGCACAAGTTAAGAGCTCGCATGTCACTGTCATGCTTGCGACCTTCACGAGTGCGAGCGATATGCGTCGCAGTTGACTGCACATATGTCTGCTCAGGTGATGGCGCAGCTTGCGGGAAAATCCGCATGCGTGCGAATCAATACGTCATTATCGTGCGCGCACATTATTATCTTGGATGGAAAGATGACAAAAATATTTTATTAGACAATGAATCGGCTCAAAAAATAATTCGTAAGTTATTTTGTGCTCTAGTCAGAAAATTCATTTTTTTTGGCCAATACATTATTTTTACAACTAATAAAAATTCAACGAAGCAGATGATATCTGCAGTACTGAATTTGATCCAATACATTTCGAACAACATATTTTGAGTGCAAAAAAATGAAATATTCCGCAGTAAAACTAAAATATCAACAAAACAATATTTTAAATATCGTCGATCATATCACTGCAGATTGAAACGTCTCGTTGTATTTAGGTGTTTCAAATGTATAAAAGCGTATCGGGGAGCAGAAAAAAATTACATTTACTATTTTTTTCTGCGGTATTTTTTCTAAAGGCGTACAAAATGTATACTGAGAATCATTATTGGAAACATCAATTGAGGATACAAAGCATAGTTTCAGTAAATGATCATTTGAAAGAATTGTTATTATAAAAAATTCTTTTGCAGTTACAACCTTCAAAAATTTTTGAGAATTGTAAAAATTAAGAATGTGAAAATATGTCAAAATAATTTTCTTTTACTGCAGCAATTTGGATTAGCTTTCAAAATACAGGGATTTTTTCAATGGTGGACCGTCTAAATTGTACTATTTTCAACACTTTTATCGATGCTAGGTTGCAAGTGTTATTGATTCATCTAAAATATTGACATGCGCTTGCTCTAAATAAAGGATACAGGACGAAAGGATTTGTTTGCGGCCAATCTGCAGTTTTTCTAATGACATCAATGTTAATGCCATGTCTATTTGCCGCTAAGGTTGACGCGTGACGCGTACTCTATGCATTGAATGAATTAGTGTCAATTCCACTATTAAGTAAGACAGTTTTGATCCATCTGCTCATGGACTGAGTTCTCAAAGCTTTATGTGGTTTTTAAATGAGATGAACAACTTGTTTTCTAAATTTCTTAGCTGTTTAGTTCTATGTAACTATTTTTCCAACACAGTAGCTGCGCATAAAACAATATCTTTGTTATAGAATGGAATCGCAGCAGTGGGTTGTACTCTATTTAAGGCTGGTATCAATTATATTTACTTCTGATATCAATTAAACTCAATGTTTGCAATCTATGGCCTGTGGAAAGAACTAATAAGGTTACTAATTTTAATGATAGCTTTTCCAATGCTAGTAAATAATTCGCTCCCTAAAGACTAAAGGTATTTAAAACTATCTTTGAATCATACGTAGAGTCATATTTTGCAACTGGTGGTATAAGCTTTGTAATTCCATTGAAGAACCGTTTCACTTCTAAATTTTCTTCTAGATCAGGTCATGAAATAAAGCGATTGCTGAGCGGTAACTATTCAATATTCCATAAGAAGCTTTTTCTCAGTGTTTCATGGTTAAAAACATCAGAACAATTTTGATAGATTATGTAAACGGATCTCACAAAGGAATAATAAGGAGATCTAATTCCGTTTCGCCACTTGGCAATAGAAACATTACCGTAAGTGGTAGAAACATTGCAGACAGATCTTAAATTTTCTCGCCCAGGTTTGCAGTAGTCCTCTTCCTATACAGTGAAAAGTGTGCGAGTAAGAAAGTTTCTCAAATTGACGTAAGTTAGAGAGGTTATGTTAGTTTATTTTGATACAGGTAGCAAAATTTGTTCAATTTCAAGTTATAATTACTTAAATTATGAAAGTGTATATTGATCGGGTTAGGTGGAGGTCTTCAGCGTTAAGACTTGTAAAGTTAAAACAGTGAATTATAAAAGTTGTAAGTATGAAGACTATAATGAAATTGTTTGCTCATGAAATCTTGAAATTGTAGTACATTATTATTTTTGAAATCGTACGTTGCAATGAAGAGTACTGTTTTTTCTAACACTTCCAAACATTTTTTATCCTAAAAAACCCTGCGTAATTAAAAATAAAATCGATCTATTTCATAAAAGAAATAACTTTACAGAGAAAAAAAATATATAAGATAAATATTATAGAAAAGGAAAGTTGAAATATGTAACAAAATTAAAGAATATTAAAAATAAATTAATAGATAAAAAAATTTTCCTCTAACATTGATGCCTTGATACCATGTCAAAATTTGTATCTCATTTTTTTACAAAAATTGCCATAACATTTTATACAGGAATAGAGTAGACGAAGAAATGCCACAGCAATTTGAAGAACAACATAGACTGCCAATAAATGAAAATTTATAAGTAGATGAGTAAGTTAAGCTTTGTACTCACAACTATACTTATATGAGATACAATATTGATGTTTTATACAAATGTATGTAATTGGCACATTTTTCATTATTTAATATTCTGCGTTTTTAAATAGAATTGTGGAGGAAGTTCTTCTTGAAAGTGAGAGCGTCGTAAGAGAAGCCGAAACCGATGAGGATTTGGATGAAGGTGGTTTTTATTCAGCGAGTAAAGAAGATTCCAGTGGATCTGAAGATGATGCCGAAGAGATCCGTGACAACGGAAACAGATTTTTGATATTGGAAACCGCAATTAGCCTTTATACCACGGTTCTAAAATATCTGTTAAGGGAAGCATGTTGCTCATTTTGGCTCTTCTGTTACACCACAAACTTACAATGGAATGCATTAAAGAAACAATCATTGTCTTGAAATTGCACTGTTTAACTGAGAATCTGGAAAAAATATTTTATATAAATTTCGAACATTTGTTAACCTCCGTGACAATAGATTAATAAAGCATTATTATTGTTCAATTTGCACAAGGCTCTTGGGATCATTGGATAATGATTGTTCAGTATGTGGTGTACAAAAAAGTCTTACTTTATACAACGCGAGTCACTAAACAATTGCGAGAATTATATTCTAGAAATGGATTGTATGATATACTTCAATTAAGATTTCAAAGACCCAGGCAAGCAGCAAACAGTATATCCGATATATATGATAATACGGCAATCACTGTCAGAGGTGTGCTATTAATGGAAGTATGTGATCTGCCTGCTAAGTATGAATGCTTAAATGTTATACAGTATAATGGTGATCATGTATGTACTGCCTGTTTGTTAAAAGGTAAAACTGTCACATTAGAATCTGGAGGAAGAGTCCAAGTGTATCCATATATAGACGAATTAACAATCAGGACCACACGAGAGTCAATTGTACATGCCGACAGAGCAATTCCGAATCAGCCCGTATTTGGAGTTAAAGTACCCATCATTTTTTCAAGACTCATGTCAGATTTTATCCGACGCATGAGAATTGATCGAATGCACGGCGCCGATGGTGGAGTTTTAGAACGAATGATGACACTCTTCTTATGCGGAATTTCGCAATGCCCCATTTTCATTGTACGACGTAATAGACGTAATTAACAACCGATTAACAAATATCAAACCACCACATTTTATTCACCGCACGCCACGAACTATATTAGATTAATGCCTTAGGTAAGCGTCAGAGCTCAAATATTTTTTATTTTATTACTCGATTCCAATCTTTGAAGGAATAATGCGACAAGATTGTTATGAGCATTACTTACGTTTCGTTCTGACCTTAGCGATTTTGAGTTATGAAGGAATTGCAGAGCAAATGTTGTACAAAGCAAACGATTTACTGCATAGGTTTATCCGAGAATTTCAAGACATTTACGGAATCCGATATTATACCGTGAATGTGCATAAACTTTTGCATTATGTAGATTGTGTTTAAAATTTAGGACCATTGTGGATATACACGTGTTACGAATACGAAAATTTGAATGTTCGATATTGAAACTGTTCCACGGCACTTGTTGCATTGACACACAAATTGCCAGGTCACAAAATAGGTTCCTAAAAATAATACGGTTTATAGAAAATGTACAAGATGAGAGGATTTGTGAATTTTGTTTACCAAGTAAAAAACAAGTTAAAATTTTGAAACAAGTACACCCTCATTGTTACAGTGTTGGCTTCTATAAAAGCTTGGAAGATATACCAGATAGTGTCAGAAATGTTCTAACTGAAGGGGTATTGTTTTTTATGATTTCTCTGGATGGAATTACTATAGATTATTAAAAAA
>NC_046660.1:121037696-121039602 GCF_010883055.1 Belonocnema kinseyi | reverse complement strand
TTGCAACTCTATGTGCTGTACCCAGAATAATCCTGTTGTGAAGACATTCAAGACTCAATATTCCGCGACCCCTTTGACGGCGTGAGATGTACAGTCGCGGAAAGGAAGACTTAAGATGCATGCTTTTGTTCATGTGCATAACCTTTCTTGTCCCGATATCAAGAGATCTGAGTTCATGCTTCGTCCATTGAACTACTCCAAATGAATAGAGTAGTACTGGGACGGCAAGCATGTTCGTTGCAGATACTTTGTTCCTCGCCGACAGTTCGGAAGACCAAATCTGTCGGATGAGACGTTTGTATCTGCTTCGGAGAGTATCCTTTATAGATGTCACACCCTGAATGCGGCTCTGTGGCACGCCCAGGTATGTATAAGTCTCTCCAGCGCAAAGGTGTCGTATGGCGCTTCTATCAACAAGCTCGGGATCTCTAGGGATGCCATTAAGTTTTCCTCGCTTCAAATAAACCTTGGCGCATTTGTCTAACCTAAATTCAATTCCAATTTCCTTAGTATATCGTTCGACAATCCCCATAGCTAGATGCAGTTGCTCTCTGTTTTTAGCATAGATCTTAAGATCGTCCATGTAAAATACATGAGTGACCTTGTACTTTCGATCTGCAGGTTTGCCGCACAAGTACTCTTCGGAATGGCGCAGTGCTAGAGATAGTGGCAATAATGTAAGGCAAAAGAGGAGTGGGCTCATGTTGTCGTCCTGAAAGACACCTCTTTGAAAGGTGACCTTGTTAGTTGTCACACGATTTTTTCCAGATGAGATAGTAAATCTGGTTTTCCAAAGGGGCATCAATCTCTCTATGCACCTAACCATTTTCGGATAAAAATTTAAGATTTGCAAAAGACAGATGATAAGTCTATAGGAGGTCGAATCGAAAGCTTTCCGATAATCAATCCAGGTCATCGATAGGTCACACTTGTAGAATACTGCATCTTTGCAGACACATCTATCGATGAGCAGGTTCTCCCGACATCCCGCTACGCCTTTCTTTGAGCCTCGTTGTTCATACATTTCTTGCTACCACGTTCAATTGCCCGAACAATCCTATCATTTAGGATAACTGCGAATATCTTATAAAGTGTGTTCAGACAAGTGATTGGCCTCTAATTCTCCGCGTCAGCTAAGTTGCCTATTTTCGGCAGGAGTATTGTGCGCCCTTCCACCAACCACTCTGGAATCGGCACTTCCGACTTTAAATATGAGGTGAAAATACGGGCCAAATGTTGATCGTTTGACGAAAACTTCTTCCACCAGAAGGTTTTGATACAGTCTGGTCCCGGTGCGGAATAGTCCTTCATCCCTCTTAATACTTTTTTCACCTCCTCGGTAGTGATGGGTGGGCATTCTTTATCAGGTGTTATGAGGGGAACACATAACTCCTTGAAGGTATTAATATTTTCTGAGTCTTCGTCCAGTCTATGCTGAACTTCGTAGACTTCTCGCCAAAATACTTCGACTTCCTCTGGTTTGGGTGGGTGTTCGACAGTAACTGGAGGGTCTTGGAAGAGTCGAGATGGGTCAGAGAGAAACTGTTGATTTTCTCTGACCCACCTCTCCCTCCGCTCTAGACTTCTCTTAGTCTCAGATAGTATACGTATTCTCTCAACAATATGCTGCCTGATGGTCAGCAGCTTCGACTTGTTAAGTGTGTGATAACGGGTCCGGAGTTCGCGCGCGAACTTTCGAACCTTGGCGGTAAAATTCCTGCCAGATGTACGCATCGGCCAAAGATCTCGCTGCATTATACACACAATAATTGATAGCCCAGAGATCGGATTCACCGGAAAAATCTCCACGAAGCTCGTCATCCATTTCAGCCAGATCTTTAGGCTTGAGAGAAACCTTGGTGTTGATGTTTCTCCGGGTCGTAAACCATCGCTCTTCATCTATTGG
>NC_046660.1:121036582-121037596 GCF_010883055.1 Belonocnema kinseyi | reverse complement strand
TGAGATAGGTGGTTACAGTCTGTAAAGGAATCAATACGACGATCTAGCAAAAGCCTCGTGGACCCTAAGAACACGGAGCGACCCAAGGACAACCGCCTTCTGAATTTTTCCCGCAAGTGTTCTATATATATTGTAACCCGCGACAACTTGAACGTTCAATTCGCAGTACGTGGCAATTAATTACACCTGTAATTAATTAGAGTTATCCTTAAATTAAGTTATAGAGGGGTAGAGGCTACCGTGATCAAAAAGGCGGTTCCTCCAGGGCGAGGCTCTTCCATTGCACTACGGTCGAGCTGACCCTTGCGAATATCCCTAATGTGGATATCTCGGACGTATAATTTTTGTTAGTCGAGACTGCGTACCCGCTGTCCCGGATCCCCTTCAGTTGGATTTTGATTCCTCTAGAATCAAACCGAAGGGCCTATGACAAAGCCACCGAACGCGTCCTCGGGTTGCGGATAGAGGGTCCCTGTACCAAGGGTTTCTGCTGAATATGGTTACAAAAATAAATAGGCAGTCGCGGACAATTGTCCAGGGGTGGTCCCGAAGGAATTAACCCCCAAGCGGAGGTGTGAAAACTGTGCCGAAAGCTGAAAGGTACCTGGGTGAGGTGTCTAGAACGGTGACTCTGGGATACCGGGCGACCTCTCAGAGTACGCAACCTTATCCTTGCATGCGGGGCTCTACAAGGATGGACGAACCCCTTTCCCTAGCTTCTCGAGGGAACAACAATGACAACACCAGACATAGTTGTAGTAAGTGCGGTTCAAAACAACATAACGCGCAGGGCTCCCGACAATGGGTCGGCCAACAATGCCGACCAATCTAGAGCTGGGGGACCCAATGAAAATTGATTCAATGCGATGGATCGGCGGGATCTCGCGACCTTTGGGTGGGCGGAGCAACTGTATCACGACTTGCTAGAGTGCTACGATGAGAGTGTGGCCCGTGAACGGGGTTACATGGCACGGCTGCATGCTCTGTGGTGCGAGAAACACCCGGAGCTATCGC
>NC_046660.1:121003996-121036482 GCF_010883055.1 Belonocnema kinseyi | reverse complement strand
TAAAGGAATCAATACGACGATCCAGCAAAAGCCTCGTGGACCCTAAGAACACGGAGCAACCCAAGGACAACCGCCTTCTGCATTTTTCCCGCAAGTGTTCTATATATATTGTAACCCGCGACAACTTGAACGTTCAATTCGCAGTACGTAGCAATTAATTACACCTGTAATTAATTAGAGTTATCCTTAAATTAAGTTAAAAAACTGGAATAAAAAGGGAATTCATGTAAGAAGACGTATAAGATTCGGTTTTTATAAAAAGGCGTTTATTCAATAAAACCCTAATATAATCTTTTACATTTAGCTTTCTATAATCTATCTAAACTCTGGCAAATAATGCGAAGTACGCTCAATAAAATATGCTCTCTAGAGCCAATTTTCTTTATATTCGTCAATCTGAATCTCTCAATTTATAAAATCAAGTGATTATATAATTTCTTTATTGTCACTGTTAAACTGTGAATAGGATCACGCATGGGTGATACTGAAATAGGCAAAACATTTAATTATTAATTAAATAATTCTTTGATAATTTATCTTATCTGAACACACATCTCTTTCTGATTCGAATTTCCAGAAGTCACACTGGATTTTAATTCGCGCAAGAGATTCACTCCCTCGACTAGTTCACAAGGAGAACCCCAGGACTATTCTTCTGTGAATATCTCTTCTAACCTTTTAAGTTTCAGTTTGGTCAGATAATCACATTTCCTAGACTAGGTTTCGAAGAGAACCCCGAAGCTATTCGTCTGTGCGACTTATCCTTTGAAACTTACTTCCTTCCCTACTGTAATATTACTACCTAGTCTAGAATGCAAGGAGAACCTCGGGTCTATACATCTGAAAATATTACAGAGTACTATTTAAAATAAAATTGCTACGATGCAAAAAATGAGAGGCAATGTGTTCTCGAGTATTTGGTTTTTTCACCCTTTTAATATAAAAAGTTAACGTTTAGCAAAAGACACCTCCGAGATGTTATTCAGTTGTTAAATCCATTATAAATCCTTAACAAAGGATTATTGTCATAAATCGTTAGCCTCACGGGCAGGTGCCAATGGCACGGTACGAGGGACACTTCTCTTTAAGTTTGAAAACTCGAATTGAGGCCTGAGAGGTCGAACGCACTTCTGGTCCTCGGATTAGCCGCGCGAAAAAAAGAGGCGAAGGCAAGAGCGACGCAACGCAGTGGTAAGAGAGAGAAATCTCAAAAGTTGGAAACAGGTATTTTCCGTTCTGCGAATTTTCTCTAAAATTTTTATTAAGACTATTTCTTTTCCCGAAATATAAAAAGAATTCAAAATTCAATTCGTCTGCTTCCTGGACTAGCGTTCTTGGAAAACCACGAGGCTATTCGTCTACAGATAATGGTTAAAACTTTGAAAGCTAATGTAAATGTCAGTTTATTTAAATGCGCGATGTTCAAATAAAATTCTCTCGAGATTATTCTCTCTTTTCAAAAATGACACAAGTCACAACACACTAAGGCGAAACGCTGAGATTTTACTGAAAAAGAATAGATTTAAACACTTTTTAGAATATTCGTAGTAAATACCAATATCTAGAAATGAACTAGAAGAGAGATTCCTCTAGTCACTGCTAGTATTGGTTATTAGATCCTCGCGGTTCGCCCGCGAGTTTAACAACCCTACTTTTTGGCTTTTCAGGCCTTTTTATAGGGCGTCTTGTGTCATTCTTGACCTCTACTTGCGTGGGCGGACGAGATAGAGAAAAGACGAACTTGCGCAATGAAAATTCTCGCAGAAACAGCAACACTGCATAGTGTCTTCCAGGACGAATCTCCTGTTGTCTATCTACATGCTATACCCTGTAACTCACAGATTACAACTGCCCCCCATTGAAGTAATGAACATCGATATAATGATAGAATAGAAAAATAAGAAAAATCGAAGTATAAAAATTAAAACAAAATATGTCCAGCTAAATCTACAGTTCTTGGTGATGGGCCACTCTTGCTTGGGGGTCCATAATTTCTAGCTGTCCCAAGTTGTCTCGTCCTCCGAGGGATGTTGCCTCCAGGGTCTCTCCGTGCTGTGATTTATGGCTGTCTTCAGCCTTCTCTCTCGCTGCGCCTCTAGTTTGAGGGGTTTGACTTCCTCACTCAGTTCTGCCGCCAGGAGAATTTCTTCTGGCACAGGCACGACGGCATTTATGATGGGCCTGTTGACACTTTGTTGATTATCTTTTTCGATCTGTTTCCGGGACTTTACAGGTCGAGAGCCCTCATTCAGAATATCTTGCACCAGAGCGTCGTGGCGACTCCTTCGAATCATGAATAGTCCTTTAAGGGGCAATGCTTTTGCCTTTTCAGCATTTGCCGCTTTCCACTCCTTTTCGGCTCGGCTCTCTGTTGGACGATTTTCTTTCGTGCTTGGTGTTGCTTGCCTTTCTGTCTCTTCCGTATTGTCTTTGATTGAGACTAGTTTTAGTGAGTTGATGGTTAATTCCTTGAGGATTTCTGCTTTTATCGCTTCTTCCTTTAGATCCGATTACTTATGGCTGATCGTGTTTTTGCTTGTACTCGCCCTTGGTTCCTCTATTTTCACGATTATCGATACGTTTGATGTTGTATCCTTCATATGAGCTGGTTTCTCATTCAATTTTTTCTTTTCAGGCATTCTTCCTTCTTCCTGCTTTTGTGGAACTGGATTAGGATTGTCCTTGCTCTTGCTTGGTCCTGGTTCTTCCGTTGTTAGTGCCGCTTCTGGGCACAAGAAACTTTCATGCGTCTGATTCTTCTTCACCCCTCGGCGGCATTCGCGGGGTATTTTAGACGTATTTACTTCCGCTACTTCCGTGTTTTTAGGTTTTCGTAATCGAAGGTCACTTACCTTATATTTTTCTTCTGATACCGGCCATGTTGGAAGATTGTTGGTGGCTTCCCTTATCATTACATCTTCCTCTCCAATGTCTAGATTGCATTGGATTCCTTTTTGGAGGGTACGTCTTGTGGATCGTATTGGGTAGATGAGTCTGGCATTTTCGTAGTTTTCACAATGACTGACCTTTCTCAATTGACACTGTTGACCCAGGCTTCTTGGGTCCAGCTTCCCTCATATTTTCTTCATCCGCTCCATGTTTTTCCCTCCAATGGTACTTTCGGAGTTCGTTTGCGTGGTACTGCCCTCTCTCTGTCCCGTTTTCAGTACATTTCCAAAATATAGACGTTTGTGGCAATTTTCTTCTTCACTCTGTACGGTTCTTCGTACAGCGTTAGCAATTTTGTCATTACCCCCGTCGCTATATGGGATACGTTGTAGGCCTTAACTAATACCCACTCGCCTATTGAGAAGGTTACGCCCTTTTTCTTCTGATTAAGCCTGCCTAATTGCTTTTCTCTCTTTCTCTATATTCGTTCTCGTATGACCGCAATTAGGTTCGGCTGATTGGCTGCCTCTTGAAGGGGCTTGGGTGGTAGTTTGTCCGTCCACCATCTTTTCGCTTTTCTTCCCCATAATGCCTCATATGGCGTTACCTCCGTAGTGTCGTGATATGATTCGTTGAGTATTGTTTCCACGTTTTCTACTTCAGCGAACCACGAGTTATGTTTGCCTTGAGGTAGGAGTGTCCGGAAGAGTCTAGCCAACTCGCGATTGACTCTTTCCACCATATTGGCTTGTGGCCGTCGGATTGATATGAGAGACATTTTGATTCCATGTTCATTTAAAGCTTGTCGCCATTGGGGCCGCCCAATCTCTCCCGTGAATTCGTCGATTTTTTTTATTGCAGCTTCACTCGTTGCCTTGCGCACCGGTTAAATTTTTGTAAATTTTGTAAATGTGTCAATCATCACTAAAATGTGCTCACATCCAAACTTTGTTTTGGTCAAGGGTCCAAAAGAATCAATTGATATGAGCTCTAGGGGTTCGTGTGATGGCACGGGCTCTTGTAGTGCTTGTGATGCTTGTGTTTCAACTTTGTTGCGTTGGCACGAGTCGCAAGTAGCGATAGCCTGACGCGTAGCTTTAAACATCTTTGGTGCATAGAACGACTTCCTGAGTATTTTATATGTTTTTTCTGCTCCTGAATGTCCATACGCTGCGTGACATTCCCAGATAAGATCTTGTAGAATTTCTTTTGTGATGAAGATGCGATAAGCGGTTCCATCAAAGGGATAGATTGTGTCATTGATTATTTTGAAATGTGCTCTTCTTTCGGGTTCTGACTCTATCTCCTGTTTGGGTAATTTCAATTTCTTGTCATCTCATTGTTTTGCTGGGATTTCTCGGATTAATTGTCCCATTTCTTGGGTCCAGTTGTAGTTCAATGCATTTATTATTATTCGGGTCTCACCACGATTACTTTTATAGCTGTTTTCTTCCTGTAATCTGCTCAGTATATCGGCCATCACGTTACCTTTTCTCGGTAGATGTTCCATTTTAATGTTGTAATCTTGTATCGCGAGAATCCAACGAGTGAGTCGTGCATTTACAAATTTACAGGTTCTCATGAAAGTTAGTGCGAGGTGATCCATTCGGTTGATTACAGTTGCGCCGTGTAAGTAAGTTCTGAATTTCTGCAGTGACCATGCAATAGCCAGAAGTTCCTTTTCCGTAGTGAAATATGTGATTTCAGGTCCTTTTAAAGTGTGACTCGCTAATGCAATAATTTCCTTTTCTTGCGCATCGTTTAATTGATAAAGTAAGGCGCCGAGCGCGTAGTTACTTGCATCAGTTTCGAGATGATAATTTCTCTTTGGATCTGGAACATATAACATTCTCGATTCTCCAAAGAGTCGTTTAACTTTCTCGAAACTCGCTTGGGCCTCATTGTCCCATTTCCAGGATACTCCTTTCTTTATTAATTTGAGAAGCGGTACTATTTCTCCAGCATGTGATTTGCTGAGATTTAGCATCAGATTATTCTCAGAGAGTCTTGCTAAAATTTCGTCAAGGTGTTCTAAATGTTGCGCATTACTTTCCGACGTGATAAGGGTATCGTCTACAAAATTGATGAAGTTTTCACCGATCCCTTGTAATGCATGGTCCAATCCTCGTACGAGGGTGGCAGTGCTCATTTTCAGGCCGAACAGGACTACTCTGAATTCGTAGCTCCTCCCTCTATATTGGAACGCCGTATATTTTTTTGACGTGGGATGTAGTGGCACCTGCCAGAAACTGCTGGTCATGTCCAGATTTGACATTATATTCACTACTTTGCATTTTTGGAATAATACCTCTGTCGGCTCTGTACACTCCCAGTCCTCAATTAAAATGTCATTCAGCCTACATGCGTCCAGACACAGTCGGATTGTTCCATCTTTTTTTATTACAGGGACGATAGGGTTAATATACGGACTATTTGATCGTTGATTAATCCCCATTTTTAACATTCTCTACACTTCCTCGTCTACCTTTTCACGATGCGCAATTTGTATTGGGTAACTTCGTCCAGCAAAGGGTTGGTCTACTCTCACTTTTAATATATGTTGGTATTGCTTGAGTAACCCAGGTACTCGCCAGAATACACTTTTGTGTCTCCACAGGATTTCGCCAAGCCGTTTTCTCTCTTCATCTGTGAGATTTACATTTTCGCTTATATTTTTTTTGAATCTCGTCCTGTGAGACATTTAAAGGTAAATCTTCTGTTGCTGTTTCTTCTTTTTCCATTGAAATCCCCTCCCATTTAATTGAGCCTACTGCCTCTGATTTTATGTTACAGAGATTGTAACTCTCATTGGGTCTCTCTTTCTCTTCATCCTGTGTGATACGAATCGCTGGTTGGTCCTCTAGATATGGAAACATAAGAGTTTTCGTATCTAGATTGATATTGGCTCGGTGCTCTACCAATACATCGATTCCTATTATACAGGTCCTAGATAGGCGGGGCACAAAGAGAAAATCCATTTGTATTAAGATATTAGGTAGCTGTATGTCCGCGTATATTTGCTTATTGAGGCGTACCGCTTTGACCCCCACTCACCCGGCGACGGCCATACCTGCCAGCGGTAGCTCGGGTAGCGGCTGAATCTCTCTAAGTTGTTGTTTAGAAATTCTTCCGAGATGCATGTAGTCTCCGCCCCCGTGTCAATTAGGGCTCTCGTGACAATGCCCACAATTTGCACATTGGCTATATAGCACTTCGGTCTTGATTTGGGCGTTGCTCCTTGAGTTTCTTCCAAAAGGTCTTCCCGTGTATTAGTTAATACGTTTGCCTGATATATTGTGTGTGGTGCCACGTCAACTCCCGAGTGTTCTTTTTCAATTGACGTCGCTCCTGCTCGTTTCCGCGTTACATATGGCCTCCTCTTGTTGATATGGTAAATCGTCGTTATCGTTTGGCGCTTCAATCTCCATATTCTGCACCTTGAAACGGGAAGTATTAGAATTCTGTCGCCAAGAGTTATTATCTTGTAGGGTACGCTGCCCCCCAGGACCTGAGTTTAGCTTGATTCCATAGTTATTTGATCGATTTCCTTGATTTTGTTGTGCCCAAATTCCGGTGTTCGATGGATTTTGAGTTCGTGGATAACCATTGTTCTGTGGATTATTTCGCCAGTTGCCTTGATTATTATGGTTATGTTCACGCTGAGGAATCGGACGATTTCTTTGTTCAAAGAACCCAGAATTGGAATTTCCAATCTTATCAAATTCCTCGAGAAGTTCGATCAGCTGTTCACACTCGCGGATGCCTCTTCCAATGATTGCATATTTTATTTCATCGCTGAAATGTCTTGCAAGTTTCCTTATTACTTCCCCTTGTTCTGGGTCAGGTAATAGGTCACTCACATGTGCAAACATTTTAGTGGCATATTCTGCTCTCGACTTATCCTTATTTATCTGGAAGTGTCCAAATTCTAATTTTTTTATCTCGTGTTGGGTATGTTCATTCCAATATCTCGCTTGGAACTTTTCCACGAAGGTTTCAATGTTTGTAAAGTCCCCTTTTATAACCAGCCACCAATCACTGGGTGGCCCTGATAGGGATTTTTCTGTCAGGTACTCGGTGTGGCATAGCCTGGGTCGAACCAACTCCCAATATTGTTTTAATTGCTTTATAGCGCATGGGACTTCCTTCTCCGTTGAATTCGGGAAGTACATATTTGATGCGGGGGTTTCGCTAGCACCACGGGGTTGCTTGTCTGCAAGGTGATATTGTCGGTTATTCATTCGGCAACTCTAGCGTAGGCGGTCTGGTATCTGTTGATTTGTGCCTGCATTCGCAGCTCACGATCCTCCATACTTTGCGTTATATTGGTCGTTGCCTCTAGCGAGCGGCCGATACTAGTCTCCAGTGCCTTCATCCGTACCTGGAGAGTTCTCTCTCTCTCTTCCGCCTGTTGTTCATGGTATTTTCTCTTCTCGGCTAGAATACGCTGAGTCCGTTTCTCCAGTTCTTCGTGGCGTTGGCTGATACGGGCCCATATTTGTTCGGAGCTGGATTCACATGCTCCTTCAATGGAACCCGGTATTTCGTCCATACTTTCTATGCTTCCACTTGGATGGGTAGTGTTCACCTCTTCTGAGATTTCACTGTTACTGGGCGATTTTCTCGTCACTTTAGACGAACGTAAACTGTTTTTACTCATTTTGAATTCACAATAGTTTTTCGATTTATTAACATATCGCGAACATGGGCTCATAAAAAAATTGTCTTTTGAAAAACAAGAAAGTTGTTATTTTTCACCTCACTTTTTTTTCACGCATCACTGCACCTTTAGTTTACTTTTCCCACGATCTAGTGATCGTCAATTTTCGAAGAAATTCGAAATCGAGTGTTTCACTCTGTAATATTATCGTTTCTTTCGCGGTTCGGATCGCCGTGTATTATCCACGAAACGCGAATCTTGATTCACTCTCAAAGGTTACACTTTCATTAAAATGCTCAATTATTGTGTACCGGTCCCGAAAGAATATTTTAGTTTCCGTGATCACAAAAATTTGTCTTTTACACTCCCGAATAATTGTATACTGTTCGTACGAGACATTGGTAACTTCACTAGTACGCGAGTCTTTTCTCATGTTCGTCGATAATGTCTTTTATTCATAAGAAAAAATGTCTTTCAATTTATTTTATTCAACACAACTATTCTGACAGGTGTGTGATATCTTACAAACGCATGTTTCTTGCACGTTCAGCGAGGTATCGGTCAAGCCGTTCCATACTCTTTTCTTTCTCTACATCGACTTTCATATTCTCGAGCATTCTATCTAATTCTGCCATTCCTTGTGGCACATTTTTCTGGCTCGTAGGCGGTTGTAGGTAAACACGTTTAAAATCTTTGTCTCCCTTAAAGAAGGATTTTACTAATTTATTTCTATCCATTTTAATTTTTCGCGAAAAATTGGAAGGATTCTTACTTCTTTTTCGACTTACATGCCCCACGTTGGGCGCCAATTGTAACCCGCGACAACTTCAACGTTTAATTCGCAGTACGTAGCAATTAATTACACCTGTAATTAATTAGAGTTATCCTTAAATTAAGTTAAAAAAGTGGAATAAAAAAGGGAATTCATGTAAGAAGACGTAAGATTCCGTTTTTATAAAAAGGCGTTTATTCAATAAAACCCTAATATAAGCTTTTACATTTAGCTTTCTATCATCTATCTAAACTTTGGCAAATAATGCGAAATACGCTCAATAAAATCTTTTGTCTGAAGATGTGTTTCACTTGTCCAAAGCGATGAAAAATATTGCGAACTCTGATTAAAATACTCATAACGACATTGCTATTTTTATTGCGCGTTTTATGAAATATAAAAAAAAACTTGCTTCGGAGATATGGGGAGATTTGATAAGAATAGACAAGTTTTCACACACAAAAATGATTCTGTTCTGGTAACATAAATATTTGGTGTGACGCTATCGTACCATGACAAGCAAATCTTCACTGAAAGGTCTGATCGCAAGGAAAATGTTTAGATGGAATAAACCCTATAAAATTGATTTTTTCGAAAACGAAGATTTAGCACTTTAGAAAGATATCTGATGGGTACTTTAGTGCTGAAAAATGGCAAAAAGTTTTATTTGCGGTCCTTTTCTTGGAAAAACAAGTACTTTATTATATTACTGTTCACTGGAATTTGGGTATAATTATTCTGGATTTACTCCGTTTCATGAATTCATGCCGCGGTGGTTTCGTAATAGAAGCAGTTGCTGGGCCGAAAGAGAGGACGTGTTTACTCGAGCGTGACGAACACCCTAAGAGCCTCACTTTCAGCGCGTTAGTCTTATCAGGTTGCGACATACGTCCAAATCGAATATAAATTGTATATGCGGCCTTGACTGTTTTCCTTTAGACGGTCTGGACTTTATTTAAAGGCCAGTGCAAGTAATGACCGAAGCCGGAATTACATAAAACCAATTTCCAGTATATTAAAAAACCTTTTAGTGAGAGGGACATGATTAGAAAAAACGTAAGAGGTAAGGCAATAAAAAAAAAGAATTACTCTATTAAAAATGAGAACTTGAAAAAATCCTGTTAACGCAACATGTATTTGATTTTTGAATCCTTATTCGGCAGACTGGGACCACCTGCGCCCCCAGGCTATAATTAATTGGTTTCAAGCACCTAAACGTAGAAAAAGCGGGTCTAGTACGACATTTGGCTAAAGTTCGATCTTGCCACCGTAGCTACAGTGCAGCAGCGTTTTGCTCAAACCATCACTTTTCGAATGTCAGTCGTTCGAAATCGAGTGGGACGACCTGCACTCCAGTGTGCCGCGCATGATTCAATTTCGAAATGTTGAGCGATTTTTTTTACGCTGTTTTTCGACTTCAGATTGAATCAGATGGCGTACAATTTGCGGTCTTGCCCTATGCGCGAGGAATTACTCACAGAAGATGAGGAGAGCGATTCGGATGGCAGTAAGCATGATTCTGATGACAAACAAAGAAATTATTCTGAAGAAATTACAGAAGAAGAAGAAGAAAGCGAAAGCGAGGATGTTGATATGGAGGATGCGAGTTTAAATCAACGCCTTCTGGAGTCTCGTGCTCGAGAACAATTTTGACAAACTGTGTCATTCCTGTACTCTCACTGGAAGGACACACAGATGGCCATTCAGAATTTTCTTTGGGATTCTTCATCAAGCTATTGTAAATGCAAGAGATTTACAGCGAGTACTATTTTACATGCTTTTGACCGTTTTCGGCAATATTTCGAACAAAACATTGTAAAATTTTTCCTTGGAGAATACATTTTTTGTAACATTTTGTTAAGAACATGAAGTTCATTTTTTCTCAAAATTCCTACCTTCATTTCTAAAAATAAATACCTTTTTTGAAACAAATTTCCAGGTTATTATTTTTTTCTGAAAGTGATGCCTTAGAAGTTAACTCAGGTGAATTTTGAGCCTTTTTAATAAAAAAAAAAGATATGAATTTTTTTGTGAAATCATCATTTTTCCGTTTGTTTCAATATCAATTTTTTCATCATACTTTAAAAAGATTTGTGCAAAAAGCCCATTCTCGGAAAAAATTTGTTTATCTAGTTCTGTACTGAGATCCTTCAATTCTTCTTCCCTTCGAAAAACGAATTATGTTCGTGATTAAATTCTCCGCTCTGGCCGACAACAACATCATAGTCAAGAAGAAGGAAAAGGAGGAGAGGTATAAGATTATGTGGTTTTTTTCCACTTGCCAGCTTTTTTTCGTACGCATATAAACGTCACTTTAACACTAAATCATGTCAAACTTCTCTCAGATTGTGCGATAATGGCCAAACAAGTAACGTACAACAATTTATTTTCGTTCGATCATTGCTCGGGGATAACACGAATCGTACATGTGCAAAAGCGCGGCGATGCGGCGCCAGCCGGCCACTTGCATGCATTTCATATTTCATGAGGGGGCGATGGTTGAGGCCCTCTTATCCCCACCCCCTTTTGTGCATTTAGAATATTTGGATAAAACGATTTTCCTTATGATTGGTGCTCTTGCAGATGCGAAGCCATTACTACGTTGTTAAAATGTGGAGTTAAAATCAACTCCAAAGCATACCTTATAAAAGTCCCAGCTTTTTGAGCACACGGCAAACGAAGTAGAAGAAGAAAAGTTGGAATGTAACTCTTGGAAAAGCACTCCCTAACTGCACTGTTCGGACAACAGCAGAAGCTGATTTTAAGGAGCAAACGAGACCGAGCGCGTGTTTTTGTCATTTGTGATATTTTGTAAGTATTTGTGAATTTTTTTTTGCAGTTTGGACTAAATTAAATTAATTCAAAACAGCCTAAAGCAGTTCAAAATCCTTTAAATCTACTTAGTTTTTACATTTCTTTGACTGTTTTCGAGATAACTCAAAATTTGTATTTAAAAAATTGTATTTATTGGTTTAGGTGCTTATTTCTTACCGTTCTTAAGAAAATTCAAAATTTTCATTATTTTTTTTTGTATTTAAAAAATCTTTTTATTGGGTTAGATCATGTTTTTCGGAACAAAATCCTTCTTTTAAAACGTTCAAATCATATAAAACCCCTGAAAATATTGTCCGTTTTCGCTTATCGCAGCGTTTTCAAGATAATTCCCAAATTTCATTTTTTTTGGGTTACTTAAAAAATATTTGTATTGGGTTATTTCAAGTTGGTTGATGATAAAAACTATCTTCAAACCCCTTGAAATCTACTTGATTTTCATGGTTCCATGACTCCTTTTAAAAAAATAAAAAATTGGATTTTTTAAATGTTGAAAATTTGTTTTTGTGTTTAGTTTGAGATTTCTGAGGACTATTTTTCTTTATTAAATCCTGAAAATGTTATCAGTTTTCGCGTATCTCTCATTATTTTCAGCATTACTCCAAATATTCATTTTTTTGTATTTAAACAACCTTTTTATTCGTTTAGTTCGCTTTGTTCGAAGACAAACCCCGTCTTCAAATCCTTAAAATTTGAGTTAGTTTCCACGTTGCTCTGACCGTGTTTAAGATAATTAAAAATTTTGATTTTTATAAAGTTGAAATTTTTTTTAATCATTTAGGTTCTATAACAGTTCATCGTAATGAGATTACGCATTAAACTCTAACTGTGCGGCCATACTAACAAAATGGTGGAATTAGGCGTTTGCGTGACTAGAACGAAACGAGGTCCTCAAGTGGCTAGACCAATGTATTAATTAGATCACGATTTGACGCGCCACGTGCCTTCCCTGACCGTAACTCCACCAATAAGGAATGTTCGATGCCATCCTTGTTATTCAATCCACTCATTGGATATACTTTTCCACTATGAGAAAAAATCTTTATAGAATGGAAAAATATAGTTTTTAGTTTTAAATAATGAAGTAGAGTGGAGCCCGTGAAGGAAAAAGAGGTTACCGCGGAATTCCGATAGGAAATAATAGTAGAATAGTCGTTGACAAATATCGTGATTGCTTTAGAGTTTGCAAGGTCACGTGCCTTCCCTGACTGCAACTACACCAATAAGGAATCAGGTCTTCACATTTTTGCGTTACACTTTTCGAGATATTTTCAGATATTTTGACATTCGATATGTATGATCGTTATGGAATAGGATATCGCTGAAAAGAAACGCTGAAGGGAGTATTTACTATCTAGAAATAGACTCCAGTACTCTGAATAGATTTGATAAAAAATATATTAATCATTTCTTTCTGTAAACCTGAATTTCTTAAATTCATTAGTTTAGGCAAATTTAATCAGCCAAAGAAATTAAAAAATTGATAATGAAACATTTTCTGTTCTAAAATAACACAGCCACACAAAAAAAGTGTGCGGATCTGGTAACAAGACATACGTATTCCTATGGAATTTGAGGCGCTGAATTGAAATTCGGTATCAAAAATCACCCATCACGTCATGGTTGAGCCATAACCTCAAAAAATCACGAAAAATCATGCACTCAGGCAAATAAATTTCAGAATAATGCCAGTGATGAAAATTTTCCCTTCAAAAACATGTCGACAACTGTGTAGGATCAACCCTTGCCTGATATCAACTTATTTAACATAACTTTACCCAACAGAACCTGACCTCACCTAACCTGAATTAACAGAAATTTATTTAACTACACGTAAATCTCTGGAAGCATATTTTCCCAGTAGCCAATGTGTGCTACATCGAATGGGTCAACTCGAGCCTAACCTAGAAATAAATCTAACCTAGCATAACCTAACCTAACCCAACTTCAAGAAACACAATTAAACTGATTGTGTTGTCCAGTTGTGTTTGCGGTACCGTTTCATTCAGCTTCGGCTTAACCTACATAGAGGTTTAACCTATCCTAACGTAAAAAAACCTGACCTAACCTAACCGATTACACTGGCAACCCTGTTCTTGTGTACTTTCATGTTTTGACATTAATAGCAGTAACTGTCTGGAGTTTCGTAACCGCTTGTAGCTAGCATTATTCGCCTGTGTCTGTAACCAGGGCAACTCCACGTGGTGACGGTGGGCAACGGATCCACATTGGCTGAGTCCATACTTAAGTATGCAAATTAATAAGAGTTTAATTCAAAAATTTTTTCTCTCTGCTTTTCTTAAACTTAAGGGATATATTTATTCTATATTTCGTGTTTACATTTTGTCTTTCTTTTTATCGTAATTAAATTGATTTATAGACCTACTTCAGTCTATTTTCTGCCTGCTATAACGTGTCCTTTTTTCTTCGAAGGAACTATGCAAAGGATTACGCTTACGTTTAAGACCTACATTCGTTTCCCTTTTCAACATCCAGCAAAAATCAGGCATCATGACCTCGTCCCATCTACCCTGATATCGTTGTTCCATCACTTTTATGTCTTGATGAAAATGTTAGTAGTTTTAAATTCATCAAGCAGCCTAACTTTTTGTAGTTTCTCATAATTTTCGCAACAATATTCTCGTAGTCTGGACTTTTTTTGTTACCGAGGAAATTTGCGTTTACTGCTTTAAAACTTTCCCAAGCGTCCATTTCAATTTTCGTCATGTGGCTCACGAAATTAGTATCTCTTGTCAATATTCAAATCTATGGTTCATCAAAGACTCCTTCTTTCAATTTAGCGTCTGAAACATTAGGTAATTCAAGGTATATATATTTATAGCATTTTCAATCTTTGTCTAACGCCTTGAAAAATTGCTCCATGAGCCCAAGCTTTATGTGGAGGGGTGGTAGTAAAATTTTTTCTGGGTCAACGAGGTTTTGGTTGATGATATAATGAGAACCAGGTTTGAATGAATATCTTAAAGGACAATGTTTTTTGCTGTAATGATTGGCTCGATCTTTGCTATTTCACGGGCATATAAAGCATGGCTCTCTCGTGAAACCCGATTGTTGGCCTAATATCATTGTTATGATTTTGAGATCACCACATACTTGCCATTTGTGATTCATGTAATTAACTTTTTCAAGAAGCATTTTAACATTGTTATATTCTTCTTTGATGACCGTTGATTGAGCTATAGGGATAGGAGCGTAAGTATTCGTGTTATGCAGTAAAACAGCCTTAATGCTGAGTTTTGACGAATCAATGAAAAGTCGCCATTCTTCGTCTCTGTACACATTTTTCTTCAAGTGGTTCATTAGTCCGTTAACGTCAGTGCAGTACACTAAAGACGTCTCTTCGTCTTTAACGAAAAACTTTCTGAATTCTTTGTCCCTGTCGCGATAGAATGAAACTTTTGTCTTTGGCTCTAGAAGATTTCTTTTGTTTAGAAATGAAGCGGCAAATTCAGCGCCATCTTTCGGTGATCCAAGATCTCTAATAAAATCATTCAGTTCTAGTTGCGACACTAACATTGGAACCTTCAATTTCATTTTATGCACGCCAAATTCGTCATCTTTTTCTTCATTTTCATTGGAATCATCAGAACTATTTTCTGTTCGATCACTGGTTTCACTACCGTCTCCGTGACGTTGACTTTCAACTTCCATTCTATCATCTTCTAAAGCGCTTAAATCAGTATGGCGTGCATATTTATTGATTTGAATTGCTCTTGTGACTGTACACACATTAATGTACGAAATGTTATTTTTATTTTTGGCGTTGAACCCTTTGACGGAATTTATGCAAAAGTAGCAGTCCTTCGCAATAACGGGTTTTTTCCATGTGTTTGGTGTAGAGTACTTGCGGTACTTTTCGTTGTTTGAATTTTTTAGACGATACAACATAAGTCTGCAGGAATTGCAAATGACGTGAGGAACTCATTTTGTTTCATGGTGCAGCAATTTACGGTCAAAATACTTTTCGGAAAGGCTTTTCACTTCCTCGTCGATTGATTTTCGCAAACTGCTCACTTCATATTTACTGAAAATATAACAGAAAGAATCTGAGCTATCCTTGCAGGCATGCGATTGAGAAATGCTCGCAGTTCTTTTCCTTGTAGCATGAGCCTCTACACGAACCAAGTGATCCATTGATGAAGAGCTACGGTTGCATCATGACGACGTCGGAGAGCCCGCTTTCCCACCCTGACCAGACGCCGATACTGGGGTGTTTCCCTGCATCGTAATACACTTTTTACCTGTGTCTGCCATGACAGCATGAACGCCGTTTACCCAGGGACTCAGCAAATGTGGATCCGTTGCCCACCGTCACCACGTGGAGGTGCCCTGGTTACAGCCACAGACGAATAATGCTAGCTGCAAGCGGTTACGAAACTCCAGACATTTACAGCTATTAATGCCAAATATGAAAGTACACAAGAACAGGATTGCCAATGTAATCGGTTAGGTTGGGTCAGGTTTTGTTAGGTTAGGATAGGATAAACCTGTATGTAGGTTAAGCCGAAGCTGAATGAAACGGTACCGCAAACACAATTGGACAACACAATCAGTTTAATTGTGTTTCGTGAGGTTAGGTTAGGTTAGGCTAGGTTAGATTTATTTTTAGGTTAGGCTCGAGTTGACCCATTCGATGTAGCACACATTTGCTACTAGGAAAATATGTTTCCAGAGCTTTACGTGTAGTTCAATAAATTTCTGTTAATTCAGGTTAGGTAAGGTCAGGTTCTGTTGTGTAAAGTTATGTTACATAAGTTGATATCAGGCAAGGGTTGATCTTTCACAGTTGTCGATATGTTTTTGAAGTAAAAATTTTCATCACTGGCATTATTTTGAAATTTATTTGCCTCAGTGCATGATTTTTCGTCATTTTTTGAGGTTATGGCTCAACGATGACGTGATGGGTGATTTTTGATACCGAATTTGAATTCAGCGCCCCAAAATCCATAGGAATACGTATGTCTTGTTACCAGATCCGCACACTTTTTTTGTGTGGCTGTGTAATAAATCGCACATACGTGATACCTGATCATCTAGAATTATGAATTCTAGAGTTTTCGTGTTTTCGAATTCGCAGTTTCGCACTCGTTCACTTGCGGCCATGATAAGGCGAACAATTTCGAAGAGTATTTTCAAGTTTTCTGCGAACACAGCTCTGAACATAAACTTCGTAAGAAGTCTTGCCACGACTCTTTAACTCCGGATTGAGCATGGGTTCAGATTTTCTTTCTTTGCGGTGCGAATTAATTATATTTACTCTGAATGCACTTCAAAACCTTTTACACACTCTATTTTACTGTGAAGTAAAATATGCGGAGTTGAATGTATTCGATACTAAGTGTCATGGTTCGTAACCTCGATATTCTTGGGCCGCTTTGTGACCTTAAGACCACGATGGGTCTTCCGGTCCGTCATTGTTATTCCATCGTACATTGTAGCCACTCTTACAGTCCTAAGATGCGGTGATAAGTGTAACGTAATGCGGTTCTACTGTGAGCCCGTAACATTTTCCTGGATATCAGTCGCTCCAATAGAGACCCTGGCGTGATTGCTCAACCAATTTTTTTTATTAGGGAGGGGTGGGGTTTATATGAGGTAGCGGTTGGGGCACAATTACGAGGTTTGAGCGGAGCACAGGCAGAATTATGTGGAAAAATTGGCTTGAACCAGCAAATGGGTTCAATCGGGTTGCTCTGAAATAAAGTATGTTGCCTTCAGTCTACAGTATACAGGCATGCAACCGATTCGAAGTGGGCAGTTCGAAAGTCTTTCGAATCAAAATTCCACGTGTTCAGTTTTTCGAGTTCAATTCCGATTCGAAGTAGGCATGTCGAAAGTCTTTTGAATCGACATTCGACGCGCTCAGTTTTTCGAGTTCAATTCCGATTCGAAGTGGGCAGTTCGAAAGTCTTTCGATTTGAACTGACTATATTTATATATTTATTTCTCGCTGTGACAGTATCGTGAATATCTGTTTCTTTGGGTGGGAAAATACTCTTCTAGGTTCTTTCAGATTAAAAAAAAAAAATTCAGAAGATAAAAGAAGCAAATTCATGTAAAAAGTGAAATTTCTTTCTCATTATTAACAATATCAAAACCTTCAAATCTAGCATTAATATTTTTATGAACTTCCAATATTTTTATGTATCATTTTAATTTTTTTTTCAGTCAATATTGATGAAGTTTTATTTTTTTAAGCATTATTTCTTTTTAAGATACGTCAACTTCGTTGAATAATAAGGTGCATTTTTTGTGACACGCACTCCTGCTGATTCAACTAAAATATAATAACCTATATTACTTTTTAATTTTAATTAAATCTTGACAAGCACATCGGCTTGTAAGGTTTAAAAAATAAATTTGTTCAAAAGTTGAAGTGTTTGAAAATGAAGAAAAATAAGTCGTATTAGTTTATCAAATTCAATTATAATTTTAGAGTAATCAAACGTAGTTTAACGGATCAAGTAAATAAATCAAAACAAAAGAAAGAAACCAGGGGAAAAAAGAAAGGCCTGAATTAGAATCTTCCTATATTCATCTTCATCCCTACTCTTATCACGCTTTGGTATTTAATTTTTGTTTTAATTAATGTATGTTTATTACTTTTTACATTCTTATTAGAGAGAATTTTTAATGCTTATCTAAACACATCATATTATATCAACAACAAAAAAATTTTTACTAAAAAGATGGATTTTTAACGAAAGAAATTAATTCTTAATTAAACTAGATGAACTTCGAACAAGAAGAATAAATTACGACCAAACCAAGATAAAAATTTTAACTGAGGAAGGTCAATTTCCTTACAAAAAAAAACAATAAATTTTTTAATTTCAAAAATATATTTTCCACTGATAATGACACAGTTGAATTTTTTAATCCCAAAAAATAATTTTCAACAAAATATTATAATTTTCAAAAAGACAAAATAGCTTGCGGCAAGCTTGCCTAAATCTTGCGATGCAAGAACCGGAAGCTTGCATTACAAAGTTTAGGTAAGCTTCCCGCAAATAAGACAATGTCCGTCATGCGGGAATATTACGAGGCAAGATTGAGGGACCATTCCCATCGGAATCTTCCTGCAAGCTTGCCTGCAATATTTAAGGAACACAAACAAACAACAGTTCTTACTTGAATTTGAATTAAAAAAGATAAATTTTTAACAAAAAATGGAATTAGTACATGTTCAGTAAAAAAAAATTAAGAAAAAAAAGCAAAAGAATTAATTTTCAAAGGGAAAGAAGAATTTTAAAACAAATAATTTTTGATTAAAAATCCAAAATTTCAACTAAAACAAAATTCCATTTTAAACAAAAAACAATGAATTTTTAATCAAGTTAAGTAATTTCCAAACAAATAGTTTTCTAACAAAAGACGAAATTTCAACCAAATTAATTTGCAGAAAAAAAGAATTGTCTATAAAATAGGTGAACTTTCAACCATGAATGCCATCGTAACATTTTCAAGCGAAAAAATGATTTTTTACCAAAAATATTAGTTTTCATACAAGAAGGAAAAGTTTCTACCCAAAAGACGAATTTTAAACTGAAATGAAAACACTTTTTGAATGAAAATTGCATTTTGTGCTCAAGGTTTCAGTGCAACAGATTAAATTTAAACACAAGAATAACGTAGGAAAAAATACTTTTTAACGAAAATGTTTATCCTCTTATTGTAAAAAAAATTTTAATAAGTGGATAAAAATCATCCTTCCATCGACAAAAAACTATTTCACTACATTAGTCGACAACATAACAATGAATTTAAATATTTAGTTAAATCAATTGTTCTCGTTATTTCCCTTAAATTCGAACTGAATTATTAATAGAAACAAATAAGAAAGTATAACTCTTTTTTATTGAATATAATCCTTTTTAGTTTAAAACTTCTAGTATTATATTTTTTTGATTGAGGTTTAATCTTTTTTTGTTAAAAATTTTTTTATTTGGTTTAAAATAAACTTTCTTGTTAGCAATTCATATATTTTGTTTAGAAATTCAACGGGTTTGCAAAAAAAATCACCTTGTCTGTTAAGGTCCTTCATTTTGACATACAAATTTTTTTAAAAAGTTGATATTTTTGTTCTTTTTGGACTTAAAAATCCTTTTTGGTTCAAAATTGATTTTTTGAACTGAAAATTTAACTGTTCCATTTTTTGTTAAAAATGTATCATTTTTAGTTGGAAATTCAACTATATAGTTGAAAAATCGTCTTGATTGATAGGAAATTATTCTTCTCGTTTTTAAACTTATCTATTTTTATTACAAATTCAGTTCTTGGGTTGTAAATTCCACTCCTTCGTTGAAAATTAATTTTGCTCTTGTTGAAAATTTTAATATTTTGTTATAACTTCATTTTTTCGGTGAATAATCATATTTTTACTGAAAATATAACTATTCCATTTTTAGCTGGAAACTTAACTTTTTTTGTTAAACACTTTCTTTTTTAGTTGAAAATTCAAATATGTGGTGGAATATTCATGTATTTTGTTGAATATTCGTCTTTTTATACGAATATTATTCTTTATGTTTGTAAATTCATTTATTTGGTAGAAAATGTAACTATTTTGGTGTTCATTCAGTTTGTTTTTATTAATTTTGTTTAACTGAACATTTAACTGTTCCTTCTTTGGTTAAAAACGTATCTTTTTAGTTGAAAATTAAATTCTTTCATTAAAAATTAAAGTATTTTGTTGAAAAATCAATTTTAACTATTCCATTTTTGATTGAATACTTATTTTTTAGATTAAAATTCATTTCTAAAGTTGAAAATTGCTTCGTGTTTGCTTCAAAATTCGTCGTTTTTAGAAGAAATTAATTTCATTGGTAGAAAATTCATCTTGCTCTTAGAATATTATTCTTGTTGTTTGTGCATTCACTTCTGTGTTTAGAAATTTAACTATTCTGTTGTAAATTCGATTGCTTTTTTTGTTGTTCCGAATTGATTTTTTAAATTGAAAATTGAACTCTTTCATTCATGGTCTAAAATTTATATTTGACGTTAAAAGTTAATTTTTTTATTGATAATTCAACTATTTTTTTGAGATTATGATTGTTTTTGGGCTGAACAAAAATTCAACTGAGAATTTAATTGTATAATTTTTTGTTAAAAATTTATCTTTTCTGGTTGAAAATTTATTTCTTTTTCATTGAAAATTCAACTATTTGATTCAAAATTCGTTTTTTTTGCTTGAAAATTGACCGTTTTCAGTTAAAAATTTATCTGTTTGGAAAATAAATTATTTTTCTTCTTTGAAAATTGATTAAAAATTCTTTTTCTTTTGTTGTTGATAATTGAACGATTTTGTTGAAAATTCAAGTGTTTGAAAAGGCTGAATTGTATATTAAAAAAAAGGCATTTTTAATAAAATGCATGAACTTTGAACAAAAAAAATTGATTTTGTACCAAGTCTAATTTTTTATACAAAAAATAATGTTTGATCAATGTTAAATTTTCGACAAAAAAGATTAATTTTCTTGTAGTTAAAAGAAATTAGTTTTTAAACAAAAAAAAATGTTTTCTACAAAAGAGTTAAATTTTCAGAAAACAAATTTTTTCAACTAAATTGATAATTCAGCAACAACAAAAAAACTAAATTTTTAACAAAGCAGTTTCATTTTCAACCTGAAAAGTTGGAAAAAATAGTTTAAATTCCTTGAAATTGCTTTAACTGACTGAAATTCTTTTTAAATTCCTTCAAATCCATTAAAATCTCATACTAAATTATTGAAATCAATGGAAAATTCCTTGGAATCTATTAAAATATCATAAGATATATCAACTCCTTTAAAATCTCATATTAAGTTACTGTAATCAATTGAAAATTCCTTGGAACCTTTTAAAATACTCTCAAATATTTCGAAACCTTCAAATTCTTTCGAAACATCTTGACATCTTTTTAAGATTTCTAAGGTACTTTGAAGTTTCTTTAATCAACCCTGCCATAATTGTTAAAATTCTTTGAAATTTCTTTAAAATATGAAAATAGATTGAAAATTCATTGACATCTTTTTAGAAATCCTCAAATATTTGAAATCCTTTAAAATCTTTTGAAATCTCTTGAATATTCCTTGAAAATTCAAAAATACCCTAAAATATTTCAAATCTTTTACAATCTCGTACGACATTATTGAAATCAATTCAAAATTCCTTGGAACGTTTTAAAATATTCTCAAATATTACAATACCTTCAAAATATTTTGACATACCTTAAGCTTTTTTTTAAAGATTTTCAAAGTATTTCTTTAAAATTCTTTGAAATTTCTTAAAATTATAAAAATAAGATGAAAATTCCTTGACATCTTTTAAAACATCTTTAAATATTGAAAATCCTCAAAAATCTGTTGAAATTTCTTTAAATTTTTTAAAGCTCTTAAAAAATCATTGAAATTAAAAAAATACCCTGAAATATTTCAAATCCTCCAAAATCTCATATTAAAATACTGTAATCAATTGAAAATTCCTTGCAACCTTTTAAAATACTCCCAAGTATTTCGAAACCTTCAAAATCTTTTGAAACACCTTGACACCTTTTCAAGATTTAAAGAGTACTTTGAAATTTTTTGCATAACTCTGGTAAAATTATTAAAATTCTTCGAAATTCCTTTAAATTATAAAAATAAATTGAAAATTCCTTGACATCTTTTGAAACAGCCTCAAATTTTTGTAGATTAGAGTTTTGAAAATGGAATCAATAAAAATTTAAAACTTTCGAAATTTTATTTTCAACTATGAAATATGAATAATTTTCAACTCTATGGGATTCAAGTCTTCAAAATTTGAATTGTATGCTCAGAAGATTATTTATGAAAAATTAGTAATTATAAATAAATTGAAAGAGACTTCCGTTTCCTGCATTAAAGTGTAAATTAGTGGGAATTGTTGATGCTGAGTTTTTCTGATATTGTGGTGAAATTTGAGGTGAGTGGATTGTGAAAGTGTGTAGAAGGGTGTGGGTGTAAGAGATTAATTGATGGATTGTGAGATTGAGAAGGGGAGTTAGGTATTTTGGAGGATTGAGACAGATTTGTGTGGAAGTTGAGGTTGGGTTGTTTGGAGATTTGTGCAGGGTGGCAGGACTGTATTGATCGGGTAGGGTTTGGTTAGCGGCGCCGAAAAGCCAGACAGGTACCAAACCGCGACGGTAGATAGAGGCAGAGAAGCATAGAAGGCGGGAGAGTTTGAATTTGATGCATGGCTAACGAAGCGAGTATCTCCGCGGAAGAAATATATTTAGAGCAGGAAGTCTTCAGTACGCCGAAAGAGGAGATCGAGGAAAGGAAGGCAAGGAGGAAATATAAGAAAACTATAGAAAAGGAGAGATTAAGAGAAGGAAGATATCGATGCGAGCGTGAAATATCAAAAACTGTTCAGATCGCCGCCGGAAAAGCAGAGTTTGGTAGGGAAGAGTGATAATAGTAAAGGGGCTGACGGAAGCGGAGATGAAAGTGAAGTTCCGATGAAAGAGGAAAGACTAAAGGAAATTCGCGAAGTGATGATAGAGGTAATGGGGACTTATCAAGAAAAGCAGGAGAAAAGGGGAGACGAATTAAAGAAGGAAATTAGGCGGGAAATGGCGGAACTTAAGAAAGAAATAAAGAAATGGGAAGAAATGAGGGAAAAGTTAGAAAATAGGATGCAGTCTCTGGAACAAGAACTAGAGAAGCAGAAAGAAGATAATAATAAAAAGGTAGAGGAGATGCAAGGTGGGATGAAGAAATTTGAAAGCTCGAACCGGGATTGTGGTGGGGCGGGAGTGGGATATGGATAGGCTGAGAAAAATAAAGAATAGAAAGGAAAGAGAGGGAAGAAAGAAAATTAAACATAGTGATAAAAGGTATAAGATTAGAGGGGAAGAGGCTGAAGAAAGGGGTGGGCGAAGTAGTAAAAAGGATTGATGCTAAGATAGAGATAGAGGAAATGCGAAATGTAGGAAGGGAAAAGCGAGGAGGGGAGATAACGGTACTGATGAATCTAAAGAAATGGGAACAAAAGAGGGAGTGATTACAAAGAAGAGGTTATTATATGGAAACCCGGAGAGAATAGAGGATGATTAGTCATTGGTAAAAAGGAAGATGCAGTATAAATTAAGGAAAATAGCGGAAGAGGAAAGAAAAAAGGGAAAAGAGAACAAGGGTTAAGTATGAGAGAATACAGATAGACGGAATATTGTGGGATTGGGATGAAGAACTAGGAGAGGACGAAAGGGCACATAGGAAAATAAGAAATAGAAAGAAGGGAAAAAAGATGAGAAACGAAAGTAGGGAGGAATGAAAGATTTGTCACGGGAATATAGCAGGATTGGAGAGAAAGGATAGGGAGTTAATGACAAATTTTACACAATGGGATGTAGTCAAATGATGGAGACGTGGTTAGATGAAAAGGGATGGGAAAGATTAAGGGGAAGGTTACCAAGAGGTTACAAATGGCAAGTGCAAAATGCAAAGAAGAAGAATAAAAAGGGCAGAACAATAGGAGGAATGGTGATGAGAGTAAGGAATGAATGTATAACAGAGAAAGATAAGAAGTACAGGAAAGAACAAAAAGAAGGATTAAGGCAATAGCAATATGAATAAAACGGGATCAAAAGTAAAAATTTTAGGAAACGGGGATTGGTCAAGGAAAGGAAAAGAATAGTTTAGAGAGAAGGTCAGAAATATAAAAATGGGACAGTGAACTGTAGGCGAGGAGATGGAAAAAATGATAGGAGAAATAAAAATAGGATTAGAGTGTACATTGTAAAATGATTTGATGAAACAAATCAATCCTTTCTTCGACCGTTGATATTTATTGATTTCAAATCCTAGATTTCAAATTATTTATGTCTTGCGGTCCAATCGTAAATCGAAAAAATAAATATGAGTCAAAAAAACATGTTCTTCGAAACTCAGATATTTATTGAATAGAAAAAACTCCTTTTGAAACTTCCTGACGTTTCGGTACACATGCTTACCTTTTTCAAAGGTTCTTAACCTAAATAATTATATTAAAGATTAGTAATTTTAGTCTGAACAAATATGATGGATAATTACGTAAATTTAAATACATTGTTACCTGAGTTGATGATAGTTTAAAATAGTCAAACAGATCAATTTTCATTAAAAAAAAGTAACATTTCAGTCAATTGTTTTAAAAAAATTAATTAAAATTTAATCATTTTTAGAAGTCTCAAAAAAAATTTTTCGAGACTTCAATCGATTTGAACTACCTTTTTTAAAATTGTACGAGAAAAGAAAATTGGCGTCGGTTAGGACGGACGAACAGAAATTGACAGTTTCAGAAATACATGAAGAATACGTAATGAAAGATGAGGTAATAGGCAAGTTTCCATTAAAAACCACTGATGTGGAAGCGCGTAATTGAGTTTAAATTTGAAATAAGAAATTTAAAAAATGTGTATATGTACACATCCATACATATGCATACATACATACACACATATAGCATACATACATATACACATATATACATATAGAGATGATTAATATTAAAAACATTATTTTATAATACTCTGATAAACTTTATTAATATTTAGAATTTCAGTCTGTAGATTAACTGAAATCTTACGATATTTGTTTATAAAAACAGACTCAATAATACGTCGTTGATAAGTATTTTTTTCTGTTGCTACTATTTTAATAAGTTTAAAATCAAAATCAAAGTAATGATTGAAATTCCAAGAATGTTGCGACAGACCTGTGTTACAATTCCCAACTTCACAATCTCTTTTGTGTTCAGCAATTCTACTTTTTAATCTCCTGCCAGTTTCACCTATATAAGCTTTATTACAACATTTACATTTAATTAAATATATAACACCAGATAAATGTTCAATGGAATCTACGTCCTTTCTTCTTGACAAATAATTATCTAATGTATTAGTGTTTTTAAAATAAACATTGATATTAAATTTTTTAAGTGAATTTCTTAATCTTTCTGATAGGCCCTGAATGTAAGGCAAAGTAACATTTAAATTAAATGTATTGTAAGTATCACTCCAATTTCTTTTTTTGTTAATTTTATTACTGTTATTATAAATCTCATGAATGCGTTCTTTAATGATGTCAGCTACAAACTCAAGAGGATAGTTATTCTGTACTAAAGTTGTTTTTAATAAATTTAAATTTTCTTTTCTAAATTGAATGTCAGATAATTTTACACATCTATCAACTAAACCCTTAATTAAACCAATTTTATGCCCAAATAAATTATGTGAATTATAGTTTAAGTTTAAGTTTTTGTTTTCTCGTACAATTTTAAAAAATGTAGTTCAAATCGATTGAAGTCTCGAAAAATATTTTTTGAGACTTCTAAAAATGAATAAATTTTAATTAATTTTTTTAAAACAATTGACTGAAATGTTACTTTTTTTGACTGAAAATTGATCTGTTTGACTATTTTAAACTATCATCAACTCAGGTAACAATGTATTTAAATCTACGTAATTATCCGTCACATTTGTTCAGACTAAAATTACTAATCTTTAATATAATTATTTAAGTTAAGAACCTTTTAAAAAGGTACGCATGTGTACCGAAACGTCAGGAAGTTTCAAAGGGAGTTTTTTCTATTCAATAAATATCTGAGTTTCGAAGAGCATGTTCTTTTGACTCATATTTATTTTTTCGATATACGATTGGACCGTAAGACATAAATAATTTGAAATCTACGATTTGAAATCAATTAGAGTGTACAAACAGGAATGAAGTTAGTAAAGGAGGAAATAGGACTGGGTGGGATAAGGACTGTAATGAGAAAAAAAAGGAGGTCAGAAAGGAATTAAGAAAGTGGAGAAAAGAAAAAATTAATCGGGAAGAATATAGGAAAGAAAAAGAAAGAGTATACTGAGTTATGTTGTCAAAAGAAATAGGAAGACAATAAAAGGTTTGAGGAAGAAGCGGAGAATGCTAGGACGGAAGAAGAGGAATGGAAGGTAGTAAATAGAGAAAGAAAAAAAGTATACCAAGATATTGACATGGTAGACTGGAATAAATATTTTTTGGATTTGCTAGGAGGAGTAGAGAGAAAAGTTATGAAGGGAGGAGAATATGGTAGAGAAATAGATGACGGGACTAGAGTAAACTATAAAGAATTAGAAAAAAGAGAGAGGGAAAGACAATTAATAGAAAGATGGGGGATGATTGAGGAATCAAAATACAATAAATGGTATAAGATTATAAGAAAAAGCAGGAGTACCAAAGTATTTAGAAAAAGGTTGGGGAGAGAGAAGGTGGACTAGGATAGCAAGATTTAGAGTGGAAAACGAGGTAAGGGAGGGGATGTACTAGGAAAAAGAAGAAAACAGAAAGTTTAGAATATGTGAATGGGAGGAGGAAACATGGGAGCATGCATGGGAAGGATGTAGGAGAGGAATGGAAGATGAAGGAAGCTCTCAAGAGAAGGTCGTTAAGATTCTAGGGGAGGAGGTATTAGGAGAGGAATGATTGAAGGAGTTGGGGGTGCTAGAGGAGCGAATGAGAGAGAATGAAAGAATGTAATGGTAAGGTAAAAGTTAAGTAGACTAAGATGCGGTTGCGTTTTCATGCGCTCTCTCTCTCTCTCGCTCGATTGCACTCTCGCTTTCGTCGCTCGCTCACTCGTTAGCTAATAAGTCCTAAATTGCGCTATCGCAGGAAATAGAGATAAGGAACTACAATAAGACGGTATGTAAATAGTTGTAAATAATTGTATATATAGCAAGGATAAGATTGTAAAAAAATATAGATATAAGCGGAAAGATTGTAAGGAATCGAAGTCATGTAAACCCTTAGGGGACACATTATGAATAAAGAAATAAATTGAAAGCGTTCAAAATTAAAAAAAATTTAATTCATGATTATTAATTTTTTATGAATAAACTTTGAAATTTACAATTAAAAATTTGAAGACTTGAATCCCATCGAGTTAAAAATCATTGTTATTGAATAGTTGAACATTTTTTTTAATTAAATTTCAAAGGCCTTGAATTTTTATTGATCCCATTTTCAAAACTCTAATCTACAAACATTTCAATATTTAACGTTTTGAATTTTTTTCATTTTCAAATTTAAATTTATTTTTAAAATTTACATAAATTTCAAAGAATTAAACAATTTCTAGAAGGCTTATTTAAGAAAATTTGAAAGTACTTCAAAAATCCTTTTAAAAAAGTTCAAGCTATGTCAAAATATTTTCAAGGAATTGCAATATTTGAGAGTATTTGAAAATGTTCCAAGGAATTTCGAATTGATTACGGTATTTTAACATGAGATTTTGAAAGATTTATTATATTTTAGGATATTTGAATAGATTCCAAGGAATTTTCAATTTATTTCAATAATGAATTCCAAAGAATTTAGTATAGGATTTTAAAGGATTTGAAAATATTTCAGGGTATTTAAAAAATTGCAAGGAATTTTCAAGAGCTTTAAAAAATTTCAAGAGATTTTAAAGGATTTTTGAATATTTGAGGATTTTTAACTATGTTGTACAAAATTCTTTTTGTTTTTCTTAAAAAATTATTTTTTTGTTTACTACAAGAAAATTTATCTTTTTTGCCAAAAATTTAACAATGATTAAACATTAATTTTTTTTATAGAAAATTATATTTTTAGTAAAATGGTCCCAAGACAGTTTTGCAGAATTTTCATTTTTTGAGTCGTTATTGTTATTTAAGTTTTTAGCATTTTTCTCGTAATTAATTTTTTTCTCTCAGTCAGTACAAACTATCGCCATAATTTTTTGCATGTTGCGTTAAATATATTTATTCTATAAAATAAAAATCATTTTACCTCTGTTGCATAAATATTGATGAAATTGGCAACAATTTTTATAAACAAATAAAATTCGTTCTAACTTCTCAACTGATTTCAATGATTTACTTCAGGGACTGAGAGCAATATGCGTGAAGAGCGTAAAATCCGCTCCTCGCCATCTCTTCTCCTGTTTATATTTTCTCCGCGTTACGAGCGAAGGTCCTCGATGCGAGCTTCGCCAGCTTCGCGAGAAACCACCGGGAAACTCGACATAGCCATTACGAGATTCTTCGTGAACGCGCGAACGCGGCGAAGCTCGGCGATCCGGACTGCAGGCAGAAATCATGTCGAATTCATCACTAGCGAGCGCCTACTCGTATCATAGATACGTTTTTCGGTATCTAAGCCGTTCCCCAGATCCATAGGCTAAATTATAACGAGGAGGAGAAGAGTTTCTTTGTTCGCAGCGTTCATATAGAAGAATCAGGTGCGAACCCAGAAAAATATTTCGTGGTAATGGTGACGGGTTTCTAAAAACCCTCCCTGGATCCGTCACTAAGCAGTATATACATTTCATTAGATGGCACTGCGTCACACGCTATATAGTTAAATACGTCACATCATTTCTGCGCTTTACTTGAACTTTACTTTTAAATTTTCATTTTACATATGATCCGTAATTAATCTGTTTATATATTTTATTGAAAAATTAGATACTTTTTTCAAAAATTCATCTATAGTTGAAAACTTTTTTTTCTTCTTAAATTATATTTTCAAGTGATTTATAAATTTAGCCAGTTCAAATTTCATCTCTTCGTTTCGAAATGTTATTACTTTTCATTTAAGACTGAACAGAAATATATTTTTTCATGAATAATTCTATGCTAAATGATCATGAAAAAGATTCACAATTACAAAACCAGACTTCAAAACTACCTCCCTTTACGGCTGATTGGAGATAAGAAATAATAACTCATAGTTTTTTGTTTCTTCAAAATTAAACTATTTAGTAAAAAATAAATTTTTTACTGGAAACTTAATTATGTCAGTTCAAAATACACCTATTTTATAAAAAAAAGTAACTATTTTCTTGAAAATATTTGGTTTAAAATTCAATTATTTGGCTTAATATTCGAATTTTTATTTGATATTGAACTATTTGGCTAAAAATTAATCTATTGTGTTAAAAATTAATTTGATGACATTTAATTTTTTTTAAAGTAAACATTTTTTTAATCCAGCCGATCATTCTTCTTTTTTGTCTAAAAATTTAGTATTTCTTGGAAAATTAACCTTCTTGTAGAACATATGTTAATATTTTTTAGGAAATTGTTTCTTTAGTACACAATTCACGTCTGGGGTTAAAAGAATACCTACTTTATAAAAATACTGGTTTTTGGGTTAAAAATTAATTTGCTTCTACGGAAAATGTTACAAAATTTTCCGTTTTTTCAAGAAACTGTTTTTTGGGGTTTAATATTTTTTTAAATAAATCATTAATGATCAATAGTTTGCAGAGAAAGAGATAGAGAGAGCGAGAGAGCGGTCCTTCATGAATAAATTTCTCCAATTTTAACACAATTTCAGTCAATTGAAAACTTTACATTTTTCCTATTAGGTGCCGCAATGGTTACATTTGCTACATGATATTACTTTTTTCAAACAAATTTAGTCATGCACTAACATTTGTTAATTTTAAGAATAAATTATAAAAACAAATGCATATTTTCGGCGTTCTCAAGCAAAAATAAATCGTTTTTTTTATCTGATCTTGCTCAAATTTTATTTAACAAATTTATTCATGCACTAACATTTGTTAATTTGACGAACAAATTAAATAAACAAAAGCATATTTTTGGCGTTTTCAAGAAGAAATAAATCATTTTTTCATCTGATCTTGGTCAAATTATATTCAACAAATTTAGTTATGCATTACCATTTGTTAATTTTAAGAACAAATTATATAAACATATTGACAGTAGAACAGTTTTCAATTTTAAGCGTTTAAAATGAAAGTTCAATACATCTCTCATTGAGAATTGTTTCATTTAAACGCTAGAGCAATTACACACACTATACAATAAAATAAATGTGTATGAATAGAACATTTAAGAGAATGGAGCTATTTTAATTCACTTGTGTAGTCGTAAATTAATTTTTAAAACTGAAACTTCAACTATTCCGTTTTTAATTAAAAATATATCTTTTTCAGTTACATTAAAAATAAAAATACTAGGTTGGAAATTCATTTTCCTGATTGAAAATTCTGGAGTTTACTTGACAGAAGTTGGGTTGGAAGATGAACTATGTTGCTGAAAACTCGGGTTTTTAGTTTTTTTTTTAAATAAGAAATAATTTTTTTCCTGGGAATTAAAGTATCGTTTGTTGATAAAAATGCAATTTTTGTAGAAAACAAATATAAGAGAACAATAATCAGTGAATTATTCTCTTAAAAATAATTCTTATAAATAATATTAATATTGATAAAACATGTAACTATTTGGTTGAAATCCCGTTTATTTAAGGTGGAAATGTGTTTTATAACTGAAAATTC
The DNA here is from genome assembly GCF_010883055.1 of Belonocnema kinseyi. Lineage (NCBI taxonomy): Eukaryota > Metazoa > Arthropoda > Insecta > Hymenoptera > Cynipidae > Belonocnema > Belonocnema kinseyi. Next base: position 121,006,021 of record NC_046660.1, on the reverse strand, counting down.
AAGTATTTACGTTAAAATGTCATTATTGAAGGCAAAAGTTAGTTTCTTCATTGAAAATTTCAACTACTTTGGTTTAGAAATTAACTTTTTGGTAAAAAATTTAACTACATCCTTGAAAACACGTTTTATCGTTTGATAATGAATTTTCTCCAATGAAGAGTTAACTGCAGGTTTCTAGTTGCAAATTTATCTATTTCAGTTTAAAATTTAACTACATAATTGAATAAAAATTAATTTTTTCGGTTGAAAATTGAAACTGCTCTCTTCATGATTTGTGTGTTTGAGTCAAATAATATTGTTTCTAACAACATATTGAACTTTTTAAATTTGCGAATAAATATTCTTTACGAATTTAACTTTACAACTGTTTCATTTCTTGTAGGAAACTCATATTCTTGATTGAATATTTACCTCTTTGTCTAAAAATTCATGTATTTGGTGAAAAATGAGTCTTCTTAACTTCCTACGTATAAAATTAAAGTACTTCATTAAATGTTGTACTACTTGGTTAAAATTTCAGTTGATTGATTGAGGGGCTTAAATATTTTGTTAAAAACTCTTTTTTTAGGTTAAATATTGCTTTTTTAAGTCTCAATTTAACCATTCCATTTTTATTGAAAATTAAGCTATTGAAGTTTTTATTAAGAATTTATCCTACATATTTGGTTTGTAAATGCAACTGTAGGAAGGAATGTATAACTAAATTCTTAAAAATTCATATAATTAATATAAAACTTTACTATTTTGTTAAAAATTAGTATTTTGGATTGATTCATCTTTCTTGGTTGAAAATTCAAGAGTTTTCCAACAATATCGTTTGTTAGTCAACATTTTTCTTGTTTTGTTCAACTAGTTCAATTAGTTTTACGACAATTCAGCTGTAAATTGTTCATTTAACAATATCTGATTTATATTTGCTGCTTTTAAATAAACAGTGCAATATTGCTACATACTAAAAAATATATTATTTTTCATTAAAAACATTTATAAATTGAATAAAAATTGAAAGTAGTTTCTATAATCTGCATAATAACATTTCCATGTTTCAAATTATTTAATTCTAAGCCAAAGTACAAATCTTTCACTATCTACCGGGAAAATATACTTCAAGATTTTCACTCTAGCCATAACCGCTTTAACTAGGGCTTGGTGGAGTCAGAGGGAAGGAGGGACGTCAACCCATTGACGAATTTCCTTCTCCGCTAGGTTCAAGTGAGAAGAGCACATTTGTCGAAAGAAAATCGAAAACCCGACCCGATCCCGAGCCGATAGATCGACTTCCCGATCCAAAGTAGAGTCGAGCTAAAACCGACACACGATCCAAAACCAATACCGCAGGCTGGGATTGATTCGGAATCGTGTCGATGTCGGAAAAGACATTCTAACGCGTTCCGTTATAGTTGAATCGGTTAGTAAATACTCAATGCGTGCGTGCGATCTCGGGTTCGTTTCTTAGTACTTGTGGATTTTTCAGTGCATTATGCTTTAGACTCATAATTAACAAATTTTATTAACAATATGTATAAAACAATAACTGCGAATATCCTTGACATTTATATCACTTGATATTATTTTATTTTTTTCTGATAAATAACAAAACTTGTTTATATACATCCATATTGATGTGAGCTTATAGAGAGAATGGTTTGATACCACAAGTCCTAAAGTAGTAGTTTGAGCTTTTAAAGAGGGTCTAATTTATTTTAAATACAGACCCTACTTTGACGCTAAACGTGGAAAAACGGCTGATTTCGGCTTATTTAGAACCTACTTTACATATTCCAGCCCCTACGAAGGTAGGAGATACGGTTTCAAAGTAGGGCCTAAATTTCGACTCGGGTGAAGAGAAGAGAAAAGTAAATTTTCTTATATTTTGTTCGATTCGTGAAAACCAACTCCATTTTGTCCACAGAAAAAATCTTCTCTTCATTATGCTCAACACTTTTATATCAAATATAATAAATTTTTATGTAAGTCTGCCTGGGATTGCTTATTAAGACATTCCAAAATAAAGTGCAAATTGTA
>NC_046660.1:120996935-121003896 GCF_010883055.1 Belonocnema kinseyi | reverse complement strand
CAATTTAATATTTTGATTCTCAATTTTGTTTTTCATGAAGAAAACAAAAACTACTCATCCTATAAAAAAAGTGATTCATGACAAATTTGTAGATCTCTTTTAATTGCATTTTTTTTTTGGATCTATCTCTTTTCGTATTTTTCTTTGTTTTAACTTATTTAGTTGTGTTCTAAAATTATATCAACAACGATCACGCCAGACAAGACAGACACCGACGTAAAACTTGTTTTTCTGACTCAGGGGGCCTCAAAACATCGAGATTGAATGAAATTCGCGAAAGTCATTTTTCGCATAAAACTAATACCTTCTCATTATGGATGAGAATGCAATTAATTTTTTTTTGTGATCAACGTTTGAATTTCCGATTTTTTAAAGCAAAATTCAAAAAGCTAATAAAAGAATAATGTAGAACCTTGGAAAAATAACGTTTTTTTCTTTTTCCCTTTTTTTCATATCACGCTTTTTTTACTTCAAATGCCCATTTTCGTTTGGTTTTTTGGATTTTTCAAATCCTATAACTTCTGTAATTTTGATTTTATCTGAACAAGCCATAGGGATAAATTGTACATATTTTTTGGTGCTATAAATAACTGTCGATAGAATTTTGAATTTTTAAAAAGAGCTGTCTAAAAAATTTTGGAAAAGTTTAAACTTTTTGAATTGTTATCAGAAATGGCTGTTGAGCGCACGTGGACATTTGGTTAAATTCGCGAAAGTTATTTTTCGCATAAAACTAATACCTTCACAGTATGAATGAGAATGTAAAAAGAGGATTTTTGATGTTTTTATATTTTTAAATATCGACAATCAAACTTGTAACTTTGAACATTGTAGGTGTGAATATGGTAAGGGTGGTTTTTTGGGGGCCTGCCGAACATTCTCACTGAATCCAGCATTCGTAGGATAAAAGAAGCTGATTTTTTATGTTTATATATTTTCAAATATCGACAATCAAACTGGTGATTGTTGACATTTAAGGTGTGGTTATAGTAATGGTGGTTTTTACGAGTCTTGCTAAACAATCCCACCGACTCCATAATTCGTGTGGTTAGAAAAGAGGATTTCGGACTTTTTATTTGGTTAAATATCGACAATCAAACTTTAACAACGTAGGTTTGAATAAAGGGTGATGTGTAAGGGCAGATAACTGTTTAAAAACATTTTTATTCGACAATCCTTGCCGGCAAAATATTATTTTTTGGCCTTCTAATTGATTTTAGGAAAAATAAAAATTAGAAAAATAATCTTTTTATTCCATTCACATGAACGTTCACAACTGAATTATATGAAAAATTAAACTAATTTGTTGCTAGAAAATAAATCTTCTTCATTAAAGAATCATCACTTTGCTTGTAAATGTAATTGTTTTGTTGCAAAATTCGCTTTTGTCGGATTAAAATTAACTTTTTTGATGCAAACTCCTGTTAAAAAACAAGAATCCAAGGACTAAATTTGGACAACAACGAATAGAAAAAAAGAAAAAATCCTATTGTAATCTGAAAAGACCAATAAAAAAAATTTAGGCAATGAGAAGGCAGACAACCACATCCCATTCCTTCTCTTTTTTTCGTCTTCTTTATTTTTATTATCATCAAATAACAATAAAATAACATTGAAAGGAAAAAACAGAAGGAACGGGATGTGTTACGCTGCCTTCTCATTTTCTTTTCTCTTTTTTATTTTTGTTTGAAATTTTTGTTTTGTTTTGTTTTCAGATTACAATAGGATTTTTGATTTGTTCGTTGCTATCCAAATTTGGTCCTTGGATTCTGGTTTTTTAATTTTTTTAACAGGAGTTTGCATCAATTTGATTATTGGACGTTAAATAGGAGTTTTAATTTGGATTTTAATCTAATTTAAATTTATTAAATTTTGATTTACTTTTGTGTTAGTAATTTATATTTTTGGTTCAAAATTAAACTAATTTGGTAGAAAGTTGAAATGCTTGTTCAGAAGTGAAGGATATATTATTTAAAAATGAAAGGATTTAATAGAAAATTATTAAATTTTCTTTGACGTTCTTCATTATTCCATGTCAGTACAAAGATACTGGTAACTTGAAGTAATATGTTTAAACAAATTATTGTGCAATTTCCGCGGCCAGCGACATAGCCAGGATTTTTTTGGGGAGGGGCTTCGATTTTTTTCCGATGGGGGCTTCGGATTTATGTAAAGGCAAAGAGTGGGGGAAAAGTTAATTGAATAAAGAAAAAAACTTAGTTTCGGGGGCCCAAACTCCGCCCCTGGCTAAGCCTGTTCTCGGCAAGGCTCGCGAAGCTCGCGGCGAGATGCTTCATGCAGAGGATTCGAGTAGCGTCCAGTCTCGCTGCGAGTTCTCTCGGCAACCAAGAAGCGCGCCTTTAAGTTTCGCGTTGCGCATTGCAAGGCTCCGAGGTTCACCCTGTTTCCCTTTCCTTCGCGTAAGCAGAATCGAGCACCACAGCTGGCCACAAGTCATCAAAAGTTGAACGTGTTTTCGTGTTGACATTGCGCGCTCCATGTCGCGCCGCGCACGATATTCACGTTAAAACGTGTAAGATGCTGTAGGTCGAGACACGCTGCAGTGCGGCGAATTAGAAAATTGGGGTTCAAAATGATCCAGAGCCTACAATTTTCATTCGATTCTGTTTGTTATTCAAGTTGCAAAATGCCAAAAAACCGTAATTTTTCATATTCAAGCGGCCTGTTCTTTATCATTCATTGATTTTACCTCAAAAAGTTGAAAAACTAATAGATTTACAACTGATTAACAAATCCTAATAACTTATATGAAGTTCGTGCAATTTGTTCAATTGTTATAAACAAATTTATGAAGAAAATCGATTATTGCTGTGCATTGAAACCTGGAAGTTCTTTTCATCACGTTTTCCCCCGTGATATTGAGTGAGATTAATGTTTCGTTGAAATCAAATGCTAAAGTATAATTTTTTTTATTGTTATAAACAAATTTCATAAACAAATTTGATAAATAAGCGCTTCTGTGTATATAAAATGCATTTTTCTGCGCAATCATTAGGTTTGCCTTCAAAAATAAAAATTCCATGACAAAAATCGACAAACAAAATATTCGATATTGTTATAAACAATACTCATTAACAAATGCATTAGATAGTCACTCTTTGATAGAAAAATTCAATTTTTTCGCATAATTCTTCATTGTATCATTAAATTAATATTCAGATGGGAAAAACTGATGATTGACAATATTTTTCATTCTTAGTAACAATTGAAGGGGCAAATGCAATAATAACCACCTTAGTGCTCGAACACACGGAGATTTATAGTCCACTGAGCAAATTTTCAAAATTGTTCTAATTTGAGCGTTGACCATCAATACTTGTAAACTATTTTATTGCGCATATTTTTTGTACGACAAACAAATTCAATGTTTTTTTTGTTTTTTATTTATTTAAGGAAAACGGAAATTTTCAACGAAAAAAGAATCAATACTTTTTTGCATTCAACTCGCCAGATATTTGTCGGGAATTTATATTTTTTCTAGAAAATTTTATGTAACATTCTTCAACATATTCTACGACTGTTAGAGTTTCTTCGAAATCTGGGATGCACGTATATAAACGAGAAAGTTGTATGAGGAATTTTCGAATTTTGACGTCTTTCAGTGAGAACATTCTTCCTTAGAGATCAAAGAAGTTTTTCCAAAAAGTTTTAGATCTTTAGTCATTAGAGGGAAAAAGTGAGGACCATGTGAAAATTATGTACGGCGCGGCATGCTAACCTCGACTCGGTACGCGAGAACATAGAGCCACGCGATGACCTACATTGACGTACGATCCAAGTCGAGGTTAGCAAGCCGCACATAATTTTCACGTCCCTCTCACTTTTTTCTCCTGATGAGAAAAGATCCGAAACTTTTTGAAAAAACTTCTTTGATCGACTATTTATCTAGACTATTTATCATAGCATGCTACGCGCCAGTTTCTAGTGATCCCAGAGAAGTAAAAGAAACCTTCTGGGATACTTTAAATGACACAATAAATATTTGCAAACACGGGGAAAGAATAATTGTACTAGGAGACATGAACGGATGGGTGCGCATCCAAAATCAGGATACAGAAAGAGTACTAGCTAATTTTAAAGATCCACGAACAAACTATAACGGAGATAAATTAGTTGGTCTTTTCTTAGAAAGGGGTCTGTTTATTAAAAATACTTGGATTAGGCATAAAATGATCCACATGTACACCTGGTCTAAAGGAAATAGCCGCAGCAAAATTGACTTTGTTGTTGCGGATGAAAGACTAAGAGGAAGTCAAAGATACAAGGTCGGGGATGAAGAAAAAAGAGAACCAAGAAAACAGAACAAACGCGAATCAAAATTGAGAACCTACAGAAACCGGATGTGCGAATAAATTTCCAAAATAAGGTAATCGAAAGCATAGATAGCGCAACATCGGAGGACCGTATAAAAAACAAAGATATAGAGGGCGCCTGGACAAAGTTACGGGATATCATTGTTAGATGTACCATCGAAGTGTGTGGTACCGCCGTTGTAGGAAGAATGTCTAGTGATGCGTGGTGGAATGATGAAATTCAGGCTGCCTAAAAAGCAAAGAGAGAAACGTACAGGAGAACTTTGAACAACGCAGGTCTTAGCAATGATTAGATATTTAGCTTAAGACAAATTACAGAAAAAAGTTTGATAGTAGGAAAAAAAGTTTTCTGTGCATTTGTTGACCTAGAAAATGCTTTTTACAAGGTAGATAGAAGTAAACTTAAGAATGGCTCTTTTCGACAAAGAGGGAGTGGATCTCGAAACAGTAAGGGTACGTGGGTTATCGTTTGCAGATGATAAGATTGTTATGGCAAAATCAATCGAAGACTTACAAAGAATGTTGAATAAACTAAATGCAAGCATGAAGAGCATGGACCTCAAAATTTACGCAAATAAAACAAAAACTATGGTGTTTGAAGGAAAGAGTGAGAAAACACCATGCAATATTTTATTACATGATGAGAGAATTGAACTAGTTGATAAAATCGTATACCTTGGTAGCTTATTTACCAGGGACGGGAAGATAGATGCGGAATTAGATAGACGCATAAACGAAGGTAAGAAGGTTATTGGTAGCGCAGGTCCTCTTATCAGAAGTAAAAATATATCAAATAAAGCTAAAATGGCCGTACATAATTTTATGTTTTTCAAGAAAAACATTAAGAGTAAAATTAACGCAATTGACATGAGATTCATGCGCATAATATGCGCGAAAACTCTTATGGACAAAGTAAGTAACGAGATAATTCTAAAAGAATGTGGTGCAGAAGAGACGCTAGTGAACACATGGGAAAGAAATCGGTTAAGATGGTGCGGACATGCTGAGAGAATGCCAAATGAACGACTAACGAAACAAGTGTATCAAGGTAAAGTGAATGGTAGCGTGCCCAGAGGTAGACCGCGGAAAGAATGGTTAGAATATGTGAATGAGACCCTAGTTAAAAGAGATATAAGAAGTCACAGAAACATGAGAGCCTGCATGAAAAAATGCATGGACATAAAAGAAGCTAGAGAAGTATGCCAGGACAGGAAAGTATGGCGGCAAATAGTTAATAAAAAGAGTGCCAATAGAGTGAATGACGCCTGAAACAAAAGACCTTGGCTACTAATGGACCCAAGCGGGGAACCTTACATAACGACTTCGTGAGGTTCTTCGCTTGGGGTGATTACTAGAGAGATTGATCAGCAACCTGGGTCGGACAGTGTTGCGGAACGAACGTGTTATTTACTTAAATAGCAGGAGAATTCTGGATCAATCTGAAAAATCTCTATCCCTTCCACACACTACTCCTTTCCCCTACCGAATGAGTCACGCCTACCCCGAAAGGGAAATGGCTTAATGGTGTAATAATAAAAAAAAATAATGTCTTGATCATTTGCTTTCAATACTTCAGATTCGTAATCAACAACTCCGAACACCCGCAGGTACAAATTTTCAAGAGAAAACACCCAGTAAAAAATGTCTGCCTGAAAGTATTTCAAGCAAATGCTCAAGACATAATGGGGCAAATCTCGAAATTTCAAACTGGCGTAACTTGGTAAAGAAAAAAAATAATTGAACTTTGCGACTTTCAAATTAAAGAGAAAGAGCAGTACTATATAATGCAACTAAAGAAAAAATCCCGAAAAATGTTGTGTCTTCTTTACATAACCTTAAAAGTAGCCAAAAACTCCATTTTTGGGTACATAATCTCATATAGCTTAAAATCCTGACGTGATGGGCCAATTCTGATCCCAGATTCGGATTCTACGTACAAAATTATTTATGCATCACTGGCACAGTACTGGCCCAGTAAAGATTACCGGGTGTCCAGTACTGGGCATCTGCTGGTAATGCTCCGAAACACTGGCGTGTAGTACTGACGCGGTACTGCACATTAGTATTGGTTCTTTACTGACAAAACGCTCGCGTACGAAAATGCTAGTGTTTTTATTATTATTAATATTATTATACCATTAAGCCATTTCCCTTTCGGGGTAGGCGTGACTCACTCGGCAGGGGAAAGGAGTAGTGTGTGGATGGGATAGAGATTTTTCAGATTGATCCAGAATTCTCGTGCTATTTATGTAAATAACATGTTCGTTCCGCAACACTGCTCCGACCCAGGTTGCTGATCAATCTCTCTAGCAATCACCCCAAGCGAAGAACCTCACGAAGCCGTTATGTAAGGTTCCACACTTGGGTCCATTAATAGCCAAGGTCTTTGTATCAGGCGTCGTTCACTCTACTAACACTCTTATTATTAACTATTTTCCGCCATACTTTCCTGTCCTGGCATACTTCTCTAGCTTTTTTTATGTCCATGCATTTTTTCATGCAGGGTCTCGTGTTTCTGTGACTTTTTATGTCTCTTCTAAGTAGGGTCTCATTCACACATTCTAACCATTCTTTCCGCGGTCTACCTCTGGGCACGTTGCTATTTACTTTACCTTGATACACTTGTT
>NC_046660.1:120973172-120996835 GCF_010883055.1 Belonocnema kinseyi | reverse complement strand
CCCCCCCCCCCGGCCCGGTTCAAAATCTCGGCGTTATTTTTAGTTTGTAGGTTTAAATTTCCTTTGTTTTCTTTCTTTTATCGTGAAATTATAATGAATTGCGTAGTAGTCGTAGTAGTCGTAGTCCCGGGCTGAAAACCTCCTAGTGTCGTTCAGGTGTTCGTCCTTCATCCTTCTTATAAAAGGGCATAAGCGTCAACATTTGGCAAAGCCAAAGGGCATAAGCATCAAAATTTTACACAGAGAAAATGCATAAACACCAATATTGTTTTTCAACCAATTTTGTTTAAGCAATTTTTTTCCAAAACATTTTTTTGTAAACATTTTTTTAAAGAAATATTTTAACCAATTTTTATTTTTATTCTTTCAGCCATTTTTTTAAACCATTTTTTTCGCGCCTACTTTGACTAGTTTTTTGTATATAATATTTTGTTTTTTTCGCGTTTTAGACCATTTTTAAACTTTTGATAATGACATGAAATGTCATTTTAACTTACTTTTAATGTGTTTTAGAGTCTTTTACAACGATGAAGAACTACGTATACTATCATTCTTCTGAACATTAACAATTTATCATAAAGTTGAAAATAATCATCTTTTTCCTTAACCAAAAATAGAGAACAAATTTTTTCAAATTTTTTTTTATTTTTTCATTCGCAATCACCGCGTTATGAGCGTTTAAGGACCTCTGAAAAGTAAGTTTAGGAACCTTGTTGAATTTGAAACCAAATAACAGAGTTAATTTAAAATATCTTTTCTGCCACACACGTTGCTTTGTACATAAATTTGATTCTTTTAATTTCTGAACAATTTTTTTTAATCTAAAAAAACTAGAAGAGTATTTCCTCACTCAAAGAAACAAGCCTTCACGATACGGCCACCGAAAAATACAAGGAGAAACTCTTAATCGTGAAATTTGGCATTATAATATTGATGTTTACAAAACTTCGATGGCAATCTAGGATATAGCCGAGAAAATAGTATTATTGCCGCAGCCATAGGAAGAAATACATTTTCCAGTTTATTTATAAATACACTACAAACCTAATAATTGTCATTTATAGTTAGGAAAATTTATATTTTTGATAGCAGATTGAAGTTGAAAAAAGTGATATTCACAAATTAAATGATGAAACCGTAGGTGCAATAACTAGCATTTAAAATAACATAAGTTGCAAAACAGGTAAAAAAATTACCATTTTCAATGGGAAGGTGCAATGAAAGAAAAAACAATTAAATGTAGTGTTTTACGATTCAGTACCAAATGACGTCATTACACGCGCCAAAGTTCATGAGGATGATAAGATTCCTAATGCTTATAATTTGTTTTATCACAGCGAAATATCTCCGTTCTGCTGCCCCGGAGACCCGTGTTCAATTCCCGCCAGGGCTGATATCTTCTAACAAGGGTTTTTCTCTTTCAGCTTAGAATAAAATATAAATATCTAATTGTATGCTTGATGTATAAAATGTATAGTGCGTGAAGTGAATGCAAATTTATTTTTATTTTGCTCATTCGATCATGGAAGTTTTTCCTATTTTCTATGGGAAAGATTAGAAATGCGTGGAATGAACATAGAAAGAATGTTTTTACTATTGTGTTTTGTAAACTTCACAGTCTGTCTCAGGGATTATAGTAAGTTTCTTTTGGTATAAGTGCAATTATGTAATCATTTATTTTATAAAACAATAGACATAATAACTTCAGACTTTAATATTCACAATAATAATTCTTGCAATAGTGACTTTATATCCTGGCTTGCTATTGTCGTATTGTAAAAATAAATATTATACTATCAAAGTTCATAACTGAAAATTTCTCCGTGTAAAAGAAGCAAGTTTTTGCAAACCAAATAAATCATATACATATACATACACATACACATATATATATATATATATATATATACATTTATTTGGTTTGTTACATTAGCATATATATGCATATATACATGTGTATGTGTGTGTTCCTGTGTAATAATAGTTTGTTCAGACTAGACTATATACAGCGCATTTTACCCTACTGACAAGACGAGAAATAAATAAATATACATATAGTCATTTCGAATCGGGAGTCGAATCGAAAAACTGAGGGTGTCGAATGCCGATTCGAAAGACTTGAATTTTCGAATTCAAATCGGTTTTCTTTCGATTCGAACTTAGGGCGTCGCATGTCGATTCGAGAGTCTTTCGAACTCCCTTCTTCGAATCGGTTTTCTTTCGATTCGAACTGAGGGATTTCGAATATCGATTTGAAAGACTTTCGAACTCTCTAGTTCAATTCGGATTTTTTTCGACTTAAACTCAGCTACGTGGGTTTGGAAAAAACCGATTCGATTTGAAAAATGCACAGGTCTAATAAAAAGATATTTAGGCAATCGGGACGTCATAAATTTACCGCTAATTTCATAAATAGTTGAATAATTATGGGCAATTAAACATAACACGCTAAAATTATTATAATATATCTAATTATATATTTTGGTATTTTTTCAAAAGCCTCAAAAAAGTGTATTCCCATAACTCGTATCAAGGGTTAAATCATATTTTCTACGGGAAGGAAGCTTACATTGTGGACTATAATCACAATGTCACAGATGCAATTAGTGAGCAATTCGTCAAGCACAGTGAAGTCCCTAAATGTAAAGACAGAGTGCCCTTGAGCAAGTTAAGTACTCTTCTGAAATTGACTGCAGTTTGATTTGCGTGCCAGTGTGCTTCCTTAAAGTCCAACTCCGCAATTACAGTATTACCATCCATGTTGAGAAGGATTGAATTAGTCAGGTGTTAAGATGCATAAGCAATCATTTTTGGCAGTTAATTTTGGTCATTTATATAATAATAATTATTCTTAAAAACATACTGCTAGTTAATTACCATTGTCACCATACAACACGATATAATTATGTCCTATTTTGTGAACCTTAAGTATAATTGAAAATCCGTGCGTTCCAACATATGTATTTTCTCGAATTTTTGAAATAGTGAGAAGATTGTCAAAAAACTTTAGTCGAACAATTATGCTGAAGAAAATCACCGCCTTTCAAAAAGGGTCAATAGAACATTTTGAGGATGTCAGGTCCCTAAAACAGCAATTCCTCAGAATTCCTTTTCCATCGAAAAGTAGTGTCTTTCCAAGGCATATAATACCCAAGTGCATTAATAAGTATTTTATCCAGTGGTCCTTTGGTATTTAGAAAATATTTAAAAATGTTAAGGTGGAAATGACACTGTCTTGACATGCCAAAATGAAACCCTCCGTACCAGACTTCAATCCGGGTGATTTAAGGAAAGTAAAAGTTAGCTCACACGACATGGACTGATCCTCCACATTTCGGTGCAAGATGCCCTGCATCCTCTTATCCTGAAGATGTTTACGGAAGCTTTTCTCTTGTGCTATTTTGCTGATGTTTTGCGCCCATGATTTACGCAAGTGTGCACCTAACATAGTGCTACTCAAGGGGGCATCGGATAAGTCCGCAATTTCTGTAATTTTGCGCCCCTACAGCCCTGAAGTTGGAAAGTTATCGTACGTTGTAAGTTATAAGTTCGGACATTTTGGTTTCGATTCCTTTGGCATCAACCCGAAGGACCTATGACAAAGCAACCGAACGCGTCCTCGTGTTGCGGATAGAGCGTCTCTGTATTAAGGGTTTCTGCTAAATATGGTTACAATAATTTATAAGCACTCGCGGACAATTGACCAGGAATGGACCCGAAGGAATAACCCCAAATCGGAAGCATAATAACCGTGCCAAATACAGAATGGAAACTGGCGAGGTGTTTTACACGGTGACTCTGCGATGCCGGGTGACCTCTCAGAGTAAGCAGCGTAATCCATACATGCGGATCTCCACAAGGCTGGACGAACTCTTTCCCTAGATGCTCGTGGGATTAACAACAACATCATAAAACCATTCAAAAGTTATAAATGCGATTCAAAACAATCGAACGCGCAGAGCACCCGACAATGTGTTGGCACATAGTGACGACCACCCTAGAGTTCGGGGTGCTGAAAATAACTAGGGTGGTCCAAAAATGCATGGCAGATTTTTGTGCATGCTAGAAGGCTACGATCCCCCTCCCCCCATTTTTTCCAAATCGGAAAAAGGAAATTCCGTGATTTTTTTATTTATTAATTTTTTCATTTTAACAGGTGCCGCTTTTGACTTGAAGTTTCCCATGTAAAATGCATGGGGGAAAAATCACTTTTTTACGTTTTTGGAATAATTTTTCAGGGGTTGAAAAAATGTGACGGGAAATTATGTGGGCCTGTAGATAATTATCCAATGAAGAATTTCATGTTTTATACATATAAGTTGAACACCCCTAACACATCCCCACGAGTACCGGAAAACTACCCTTAAAACCAAAAATGTTAATTCTTCATGAAATCCACCTTTTGAACACTGTATTCTTGTATTTTATTTACTTAGAATTAATAATATTGTTTTAGTGGAATATTTATTATTATTGGATAACTTAATTTCGATTTAGTCTAGTGGAATATTTATTATAATTGTTTAAATAACTTTTTATTGCTTAAACAAATGTAATTTGTTTAAACAATTTTTTCAAAAATTCGTTTTTTCTTACAAATTATTACTATTGGTCTAAGGGAATATTTATTAACATTAATTCTTAAATTTTCAATTGTTCAAACAAATGGAATTTGTTTTAATAATTGAAAATTAATAAACTAATGTTCATAAATATTCCACTAGACCAATAGTAATAATTTTTAGGGAAAAACGAATTTAAACACAAATTATTTAAACGTATTCCATTAGTTTAAACAATTAAAAAATTAATCATATGATGTTATTAAATATTTCAGTAGGCTAATATTAATAATTTTAAGCAAAAAAAAAACGAAATAAATTATTTGAACAGATTCCATTTGTTTAATAATTAAAAATTAATTAAGCAATGGTAATAAATATTCCACTAGACGAATATTAATTATTTTAAGTGAGAAAAATACCAGCATACAGTGCTCAAAAGGTCCATTTTATGAAGAATTAATATTTTTTGTTTTAAGGGTAGTTTTTAGGTACTTGTAGCGGTGTGTAGGAGTGTCAAACCAATATGTCTAAAGTGATTTTTCCTTAAATTGATTTTTCCCCATGCATTTTACATGGGAAACTCTAAATCAAAACCGGCAACTGTTAAAATAAAAAAAAATAATAAAAATTAGGCAATTTAGTTTTTCGGATTTGGGAAGAAATGGGGGAGGGGCTACTTAACTCAATGGCCTGAATTGACTACCGGAAAGCTTTCGATTCAATCTCTCATAGACTTATCATCTGTCTGTTGGAGAGCTTAAAGTTACATCCGCACATAGTGAGATGCATAGAGAGATTAATGCCTCTTTGGAAAACTAGATTTACTATCTAAGCTGGTCAATATCGAGTGACAAAAAACAACGTCAACTTCCATAGGGGCGTCTTTCAGGGCGACAACATGAGTCCTCTGCTTTTTGCATCCCACGTCTGCCTCTATCTCTCGAACTACGAAATTCTTCTGGATACCTCTGCAACGGCACTAAATATATATATCGTCAAGCAGTACACAGGAGAGATTGGTATGGACGCGGGACTGAAAAAGTCAGTCAAAATTCGTTTTAAGAAAGGAAAGATTATTGGCGTTCCCAAAGACCCTGGGCCTGTAGATGTAAGTGTTATTAGACATCTTAACACTAGAGAAACCTATACAAACTAGGGCGTACCTCAAAGCCGCGTTTTAGACGCAACTTTAGTGAAGGAGTCTCTCCGAAGCAGGTACAAGCATCTTGTACGAAAGATTTGGTCTTTAAATCGCGGTTCTACTCTACTCGTTTGGAGTGGTTCAATGGACAAAGGACGAGTTTAAGGCCCTTGAAATCTTCACACGTACTATCATGCATATGCATTAAAGCTTGCATGTCAATTCGTCTGTTGTGCGATCATACATTTCACGCCGACAAGGCGGATGCGGACTTCTGAATCTCGAGTGTCTTCATAATCGAATTTTTCTACGTAGAGCTTACATCGTTGCAAATGGCAGAGATCCTCTCCTAAGAGTAGTTAGAAACCGCGAGATGATTGTCAAAGGAGCGTTACTTCACACAGATGCTTCTTTTCTAAAAGTCGAACTAAAAAAAACAGATATTGAATAATTCCGCCAAGAGCTACTTGAAAAGAAAATGCACGGAAACTTTTACAGGAATGTAGAAATCATCAGGGCTTAATTCAGATACAAAGAGTTACATTTTCGCGTGCCTGGACGGTATACTTTCCACCTTTAGTAAAACATGACCGCATCTTATGTCAAGAAGTTGCCAGTGATAGGTGCTGAGCGTGTCATGCACACGCTGAGTACCTAGAACACATACTACCTGAGTGTCCGACTCACGCAGGAACCATCCTGCAGAACGCTTCGAGGGAGACAAACTTAATTATACAAAACGAGAAGTGTCAAATTTTCTGGAACTACAATTTTGGGACAGCCGTCTCCGTTGCACAATCGAGGCCTGTCATCGTTCTTCAAGACTTCGAGAAATAGAGTCAACTGCAACATCACTGCTAAGGAGAAGGATGAGAGGTATCGTAACCTCAAAGACATACCGGCATGACAAAAACATGCTAAGGAACTTGCGAGATGGATGCAGAAAGTTGCCCTCCTTAGATCGCTCTATGGCTCTAGGGCTTGTGCTATACGTACTTTCATGACTTTGACGGCTATGGTGGCTGTAACATCGCTACTAATATGGTTTCCCAAATTGACCATGGAGAAGTTCAAACTTATAATGATGAGCACTTCATGTGCTACCAATTCGAACACGAGACGGGAGTGACCATAACATCTCCCGACGGGATAGCCTTTCGCCAAAAATTTGCAGGGAATTTGCCGGAAATAAAGACAGTGACTGAAGGTAAACTTAAACAAAGAAGGCATTAGATAATAGACGGGAACCTTCTCCCTGGAAGAACCATCAACCGAATAAGATCAAAAGTTGAGAATGCATTGCACCAGCAACTCCAGGGTACACAGGCCACAAAGAGGATTAAGTGGCCACCGGAATTTAATGGAAACTTAATTTGATGTCACTTTCGGGCAACGGCATAGCGAGGACCCGTCACGGTCGAACAACATCTTCTCTTCGTGGGTCTTCATCCCAACCTGGACCTGGATCTGGCTATGGATGAGTGGAGGCCGGATCTGGAGGATGTAGTAGGGCGACTATTTTATGGTCGATAGTCGTCAGTCTTGTAGCTGTCAGAGCTTGTCCCTGCTCCTGCTGATCGCAATGAAGATCTTAATGAAGAATGCCTGCATTTCCCGATGTGACCTTCTTCTTCACGGTACTCCCCTCCTCACCGAGTGATTCATGTCTTCCCTAAAAGGGAAATAGCTTTATCGTATAATAATATTGAAATGATAGATTTTTTATGGTAGTTAAGATAAAAAGTTAGTTAAAAATAAGGAGCAAATATTGAAGTAATTATGATAAATAAAATTTGTACATTATTTTTCAATAACTCAACAAGTAATCTTAGGCCGATGTTCATAAATAAATATAATATACATTCGATATAATAGTGTTGAACATAATATAGAAAAGCTTACATTTCGGACGAAATCGAGATGGAAACAGGAGATGGTTCGACCTTTTATTTTAAAGAGTCTGTGCACAAATGTGGAGGAAATACAAAGACCGAGAGCGTAGCGCGAGGTAAATATGTTATCGAGCTCTAAGCGCAAAATAAATATATTAACGAGTGCATAGCGCGAACCAACACTGACAAAAAAAACTTATATCAATCAAAGTAAATTACTTTGATGTAAAGAACAGGTAAAGTAGAATGTGGGTTAAGAAATATTTCTTCAAATTAAAGAAATGTTTTGTTTAGATCTAAGGAACGCAATGCTTAAGGCAAAAAGATATTTACTTGAAACTATGAAATATTCGTTGAGCGAAAGAGATTTGTTATTGACTATCATATTTAAATATTTGATATTACTGGTGAGCTCCGTAATGTAAATAAGTATGGTATAAGTTCAAAAAGATAATTATTGCATAAATAAATATAACTCGGATTGAATATTTATTGGTTTCTAAGATGCGGCATATAGTTTTAAACAAAACATAACAGAGTTAATACATTATTAATTGATTCAAAGCATAATTTAGTATAATAGAAAAAGTTCTTTTATCGTTTAAAATGTTTGAATAGTTAAAGTACAAAAATAAGCAGGCCCGTATATTGAACAAAATATTTACTGCGATCATAATGATTATGATTTATAATAATATATTTATTTTCTTCTTCGTCAAGTAAAAAAAAGAATTTCAAGCAAGAGCAACTGACCAATGCTTAGAAAAACCGTTAAATGCCCATCATCGCGTTTTTTCAGATTATATCTCTGAGGCCGTTCAAGTATTACGTAACACTTTTTCCTGACATTTTTGACCCCCTTCCCTTATACGTAACTCTTTTTCTATAGTAAGTATATGTACTATTCTATAGCAAGTGTATGTACAGCATTTGTATTTTGACAAACTTTTAGGGAATGTTCCACAAATTTTGGGGAGTTTGGTTAATATTCCACACGGATGTTTGAGGAATTTTCCCTATTAATCTTTGATGAAGATTCCCCAAAATGTGTGGAAATTACC
This sequence comes from Belonocnema kinseyi, assembly GCF_010883055.1. NCBI lineage: Eukaryota > Metazoa > Arthropoda > Insecta > Hymenoptera > Cynipidae > Belonocnema > Belonocnema kinseyi. Next base: position 120,988,176 of record NC_046660.1, on the reverse strand, counting down.
GTCAACACAATTTTGGGGAAAATTCATCAAGAAATTTTTTACAGTGCAATGTCTTCGGAACAATTGTATTATCATATGACCCCTACTAGTACCCGATCAGGCCCCGTCTAGGATAAGTCAGGTTATCTGACTAGACTTTCATACGATTATCTGACTTCATAGAACTTACATGACTATTAAGAAAATGATACAATTGAGTTTTTCACCATTTGCAATAAAAATAGCTGTCTAGAATGTTCCGGACACTTCTGACACTGACAAAATATTTTTCTACGCGAATTAATCCTAATCGTCATATCTTTTGCAGTTTAAAAGGCCACCAGAGCTACCAATTTCTTTAGTAATATGCGATTTATGATTTCCTTTAGAGACCACATTTTTTGTTTTCGTTTACGATAATTTTAAGATCCACGTTCTTCATACTTGTATTCAGTTTACTAGAAATTCTTTGCTAGCATTAGATTGATTTTGACATAAAAACCTTATCATTCACACCTTCTTCGTTGGAGAGAGGCATTCATAAACACTTGTCCATGTGAAAAATTAATTTGGAATTTCTTTAAAAATACCTTTTTTGAGCATGAATTTTACATAAAATTGCTACTTTACATTTTTTGGAGCATGTTCAGGGTACCCCACGCTGGTGTGTATTTCACCGCAAGAAACTGTTAGGTAAATATTTCAAAACCCTCTCGCAGAGGCGCTACATTCACCATACACACAAAATTGTCACATAGGTTATAAATGACTCAAAATAATTATTAAATATATTTTTAATGGTGTGGAAGCAATAAAAGCATTTTTTTAAACACATTGAATTAATTTTATAGAAACTGGATGTTCAATTTAACCAAATATTCTCGGAAAATTGATAAATATTTTTTGTTAAAATAGCATTGAGTTTATCATAACCCTTCATCCCTGGCATACATTTAAAAGAAGGCTGCAGATTTCTCCTGTGAACTCATTAATTTTAATTTTCGCAACATTATGAATAAAGGAGTTAATTAAAACATATTCAATAAATATATTTGTTAGCGGTGTGGACATAACAAGTAAGGATGTACATTTTATAAAATTCGCAATATCAGTTCTCTAAAAATTAAATACTATATTTTAAGGAAATTTTATGGATATTAAAAAAGTTGTGAAATAATGTTTTTTTTTTTATTGTAAACAAGTAACATTAATGAATTAGGTGGAGAAATCGTCAGCCTTTTTGTAAAATATATATGAGACATATAAGGGATACGTTAACGCCAGTAATATTTTCGATAATTTTTGTTTCACATTTGCTCACAAGATTTGTAAAAATTAAAATATATATTCAAAGGATTTGATAATTAAAAATTTTTTAAATGCACCTTCTTCTCTTAAACATGATAAAACATATTTATTAATCATCTTTAGTGGTTCATCACAGTTGTGAAATTTTAGAAAAAAATAAAGAGATTGTGTGCAGTCTAGCTGGAGGCATCAATGACACAACGTTTGTTTGTATGTGTGGGGAATATAGCGCCTCAGCGACAGAACTTCAAACTATCTACCTAAAACTTTGTCACGCGGAAATACACACCAGCTTGGGGACCCCGCTAAAAGCCAATAGAAAGCACTTATTTTTTCCATTTTTCCAAAAACCGAGCTTTGATTAATGGAAAATTGACTAGATTTTTGAACCACATTTTCCAGTTTTCTATCTCAATATTCTGAAAGTATTGAAGACTTGAGAACTGATAAGAAAATTGAACTATTTTTGATTGAATGTATATTATTTTCTGTGAAAAAGTCTGCTATAGAGTTTTTGTTAAAGAATTATTTTTTTTCTTGTTAAAAGTTTTATCCTTTAATTCAAGATTTCATTATTTTACTAAAATTTAACAATTTTTTTAAAAAGTCACCGGTTTGGTTCAAAATTTCATTGTTTCGTGGAAAATTCGTCTTTTGGGATTAAAAGTTCAATAATTTAATTAGAATTTTTGTTTGTTTTTTTACTATAAATTTTATTTTTGTCAAACAAAAATTCGTCTTTTTGGCTTTGAAATTCAGCAATTTTGTTAAGATTTATGATAATGAAATTGTTAGATTTCAAGCTGCAAAACCAAATAATAAAACTTTTACCAACAAAAATAAATCCTTAACCAAAAATTATATAGCAGATTTTTTAGTACACAATAATGAAGTTTCAACCAAAAATAGTTGATTTTTCTTATCAGTTCGCATTATTTTACTGCTTTTAAGATATTGGGATAGAAAACTAAAGTACACGTTATTAATTTTTCGTAAAATAAGGTTGGGTCACCATTCAGGAAAGGTTCAAGAAATAACTTGCAGCCAATACAGTTTAATTGACCACCCCCCCCCCCCCCCCCCCCCCCCCCCCCCACGATCCTTACGTGCTATGTCATGAACATTGTCCAAAAAATGCAAAGTAGCAGTGTTATGTAAAATGAATGCTAAAGCGGTATTTTTTTTTTAAATTACAAATTTATTATTCACATTGACAAGTGTCTAAGAATGGCCCTCTTCAACGAAGAAGGTGTGGACCTCGGGACAGTGATCGTGCGTGCCCTGCTAAAAATCACGGACAAATGATGGATTCCGAAATTCGTCCGGTATTGTTTAGGACGTTATTCAGTTTTTGTCATCCGGATTCCATTCGGTTTTGTTTAAAAATTGTCTGAATGAAGTAGCACGAAAAAAAATAATAAATCTGAATATGGTCCGGTAAAATCTGAAAGTTATAGGGTCATACGGATTCGATCAATGCGGATAGTGTCCGGTCATGTACATTTTTAATGCGAAACGAAATTTCAGTGCTATTTTATGCCTCTAAATATAGGTCTTCAAAGATGTCCAGAGGACTTGTAGAGGACTTAATTTAGATTGGATTTAGGCCCTCTTTTAGTCCTTTAAAATGGCATATAAATCCATTTTTCCCACTTTTAGGGCTAAAAGATGGATTAATTAAAATTTTTTCTACACTTCTAATGACTACAGGGAAAAATAAAAAAATTAAAATCGTTCTGTAAAGCAGACCACTAGATTTGTTGCATTTGCTTAAAATTGCAAGGCTATATAAGCAGTTTACACACGAGAAACGCATTCTTGATTTATTTGACGCAGACTAATCTATTTCTAAAGCTTAACTTAACATTTCTACATATAATCCACTTCACTAACGCAAAATATAGCAAGTTGAATGTATCTGTCGAAATTGTCCATAAGTTTTCCTCCAGACAAATTTCATTTTAGACTTCTACTTTCCATTTATACTTTAACAAAAATTATTTCAGTTTTTGAATCCTGGAAAAATATATACTAACAAAAATTTGTAGCGCTTGTGAGATGCGACCATTTTAGCGGATAATAAATTTTCCTCTCGGACTAATTTCAGATTGACTCGGACTTTTTCTGGATTTCGTGTTTTTAGCCTAACGAATTCAGTATTAAACCAGACGACTTTCAATTAGAACTTTAATTCTAGCAAACAATAAATTTTTCTCCTGGACTAATTGCAGATAGATTCGGACTTGTTCTAGATTCCGTATTTTAAACCTGAAAAATTCCTGAATTATTTTTTCCTCATTAGAACATTCATTCTACCAGATAATACATTTTCCTATCGGACTAATTTCAAATTGATTCAGACTTGTTCTAAATTCCGTGTTTTGAGCCTGAAAAATTCAGGATTAAATCGGACGACTTTCCAATCGAACGTTAATTCCAGCGAATATTAATTTATTATTTTAGAATAATTTCCAATTGCTTCAGACTTGTTCCGGATTCCGTGTTTTCAGTCAGATGAATTTCGGTTAAAACCAGACTTATTTCCATTAGAACGTTATTTCTATCGGATAATAGATTTTCCTTTCTGACTAATTTCAGATTGATTCCGACTTTTTCTGGATTCCGTGTTTTTAGCCTAATGAATTCAGTATTAAACCCGACGACTTTCAATTAGAACTTTAATTCCAGCAAACAATAAATTTTTCTCCTGGACTGATTGCAGATAGATTCGGACTAGTTCTGTATTCCCTGTATTGAGCCTAACAAATGCCGGATTAAATCGGACGACTTTCCATTAGAACGTTGATTCCATCGGATATTAAATTATCCTCTCAGACTAATTTCAAATTGCTTGGGACTTGTTCTGGATACCGTCTTTTGAGTCAGATAAATTCCAAATAAAGCCAGACTTCTTTTCATTAGCACTTTAATTCTAGTAGATAATTAATATTTTTTCTCGTGTACTAATTTTACATTGATTTTGACTTGTTCTGGATACCGCCGATTTATTTCAGATTGATTCGGACTTGTTCTGGATTCCGTATTTTGAACCTGAAAAATTCCTGATTAAATCGAACGACTTTCCATTAGAATTTTAATTCTCGCGAATAATAAATTTTTCTCTCGGACTAATTTCAGATTGATACAGACTTGTTCTAAATTCTGTGTTTCAAGCCTGAAAAATTCCGGATTAAATCGTACGACTTTCCATTAGAACGTTAATTTCAGCGGGTACTAAATCTTCCTCTCCGACTACTTCCAAATTGATCCGGATCCAAATGGTACTTTACAGTGAAAGGAAAAGAAAATTGTTGTGTTGGCCCCTAAAATACATGCTATTCCGTTAAAACGAGGAGTCTTCTTAACTTTAACTAATGACTTTCTTAAATAAGCACCACTTGAAATTATAGATATGCTATTGCATAGATTTGACCTCGAATCTTGTATTTTTGTAATTTTTTGTTTGATATTACATACGCTATACGGACGCACATACTACTACATACTTCTAGTGTGTGTGATAAACGCAATATGCATTATGCAGATTGCCTGAAAATATTAATTATGTCTACTGCAATGCTAATAATCTTGGAATATAGGCCTTTGCACACTTCAGCGTGACGCAGTAGACGAGATCAGAATTATTCTCCTAACATCGGTGAAACTTTCGCCGAAATATGTTTAATTTATAACCGTTGCAAGTATCACCTACAACTAATTTTAACTTTCATTTTTTCTGTGTTATTTTAACTCGTGGTTACCACACTTGTGCAAATATTCACCAGCAAAAATTTCAAATAAGTTTCTCTTGTCACTCGATAGGTATAAGGGTCTCTCCCCCCAACGTTAAATATGTCTATCAGGTATTGAGTCATGCCACTTAGGGCCCAGCTTCATTCGCCTCTTACTGTTCGTGAGGTTCACTTCGAAAAATGGATTTGGTGCAAATTTGCAAAAGTGTGAATTCCTAGGTTGTAAAGTGGGTCCTTCGGAAAAAAATTGAATTTCGTCTGATAATCGTTTTCTTTTACTACATTTTCATTGGAGGGAAGTCATTTTACATAGCATTTTATTTTATTTTTAATATATATTTACGAAACATACCTACGTGATAATTACGTGGATTTTCTAAATTCATGATTTTTTTATTGAAATGTCCCTAAAGTTGTATTTCTCAGTATTTTTTACGCCAAAAAATATATGTTGTAAGTTTCATTTAGTTTATTTATGCAATGAGTTATTAATATTTAAAAATGCGAAATCCCAAATCACACGAGTGTGGTAAACACGTTTGCGCAGATGGAGTGTGGTATCCACTGGTTGGCCGATTTATTGCTTGAATTCACTCATACTTTTCCGTTTTCCAATCGCTGCTAAGGACGCGGTAGCAGACAACATCTTTTATTCATCGTAGGATAAACTTTCGCCAAATAGCATGTGAACTTTAACCGAGGGAAATATTACACGCAAGAAAATTTAACTTCTGCTTTTTCTGTGAAAATAGCATTCACGCAATATATAAAATGTTTGTATTTTTATTTGCATTTCTATGCGACATACATAAAAATAAAATATTTGTTATTTGTAGTACCTGTATAATATATAGAATTTTATATTTGCTATTTTTCTAATATTAACAATATTTTTTACTGCAGTCCCACTATAGAAGCCGTTTCGGGGGTTGCCTTTATCTTCTTCGTGCAATCTCGGGACTCGCCAAATCATAAACAATCAGGTTCGCAAACATTTTTCACGGTCAATAAAATAAATGAAATTCGAATTCTAAGCCTAAGCATTTTTCCATTTGAAATAAAAAATAACAAACTGAAAATTAAAGCACTCAAATTGGAACTCCTAAATTTTTAACTTTTTAATTTTAAGTTTTAAAAAATTTTTATTAAAGAACGTTGTATTTGAATTCTTAAGAATTTACACTTATAAAATAGAGCATAGTACCACTTTCCACTTTTTCCACTTTTTAATAAGTAATAAATGGTAAAAGATAAATGTTCTTTATCAAAAATTTTCCACTTTAAACGCTTTTAATTTTCAATTGTATATGTCTTCAAGTCTTTACTTTTAAAATTCTTTAAATTGAAAATGTAAACTAATCAAAAATATATAAAATAGGAAATTTCTTAATTAAATGATTTTCTAATTACGCATTGTAAAGTGAATGGCATCATAATTAAAAAAGATAACAATTCAACGCTTTATTTTAAAAGCTGTTAAAATCGAACTTTTGATTAAAAAGAAGGTCCCGGTGGAATTTTCAAAGTTATTGATATTTTTCAGTTTATGCTCTCCTGATCAAATAATCCTTATAGCCAAACTCAACTTATAAACAGCTTTTGGGCTACGACGATTTAAAAGTCAGATTTTGGTACATATTTTTACCCGTGGATTGTAATATATCACAGACTGTATATTCAGACATCGAGCCTGTGCCATGGGAGCTTATAATCTCATCCAATATTGCTGGTATTAATGTTTCTCTGTATTGAGGATGAGCGATTTTATTGAGGGGGCTTTCATAGACTAGCAGGACAGATTTCGGCCAGTTTTTAACCACTTTTAACTTTTTAACCCATGTTGTTCACCCTGGCATTCTCGTCAACCCTCTCCCCTCCCTCCTAGGGTGCTATGTGGTTTATAGAAGACACCTAACATGGTGAATCTCGATTGCGTCATATGAAACTTCGTATCAGCATATTTTAAAATTTTAACTTCTCTGGTAGTTGCGAGGTTTTCATAGTTGCCACAGCCACCTGGATAAATATGAGGTTCTCAAATTATTGGTGTAGAGGGCAGAAAATGCAAGTTCCGCCAATTTTCAAATTCCAGAACGATAGAGTACGAGGTGTTCATGTGAAAAAGCCAAAAACTCCATTTTTTACCAACTGTCAATTTACGAGGTTTTCATATGAAGCCATCGATCTGATTTCTGCTTCTATTCCCTTTTTTATACTGAGTCAATCGACCCAATTTGCTTCTTACTTTGCTGACTTTCATATCCAACCTGCTGCTCTAACTGATGTTCATTGTCGTCATTTTTCCACGCGAAATCAGCCTGTTGTTTAATCTCCATTTCTCGGTCTTCTGAGATGCGTACATTAGTCCTGATGTCCTTCACCTATGCGATTAGATCTCTTAGTGCCACTTTCTTCTGATAATGATACTTGGCAGAAAATGTTTCCTTAAATTGTATCCTTTTTCGCTTTTGGTTTCAAACTTCGAATTTTCATAATGGAGACGCACACATTCCTCTTTCATTGTGGTATCCCATTTGATTCTTTCCCTCGATATTTCTGTTGAGATGGTTAGCTGCAAATAGCTAACGCTAGCCAAAGCATCCTCAGTAGGCACAGTTGATGTTCCACTGCTTACCGTTTGTCGTAGATGTCCTTGCTGGTCAGCTATTTGATTAGTGAGATCTGCCTGACCATCTCGCACTGTGCCCCACTGTTTATGTTCGTTCCGAATGTTTTTGTATTTTGTATTAATTATACATTTATGTATATATATATTTATTTATAAATAAATAAATATAATAAATAATAATATATAATTTACTAAGAAATTTATTAAATGTATAAAAATTAATGAGTTGAAAATGAAGTGTAATAAAGAAATTTATAAATATAATGGAAAATAAAAAGGAATATAATTAAATATAGAAAATTTATTTAAAAAAAGATTTTTCAACTAAAATTATGGATCATGAACCAAAAAGAAGTTTAAGAAAGTGGTTTTGAAGATAAAAATAAATAATTAATACTATAATATAAATTTTTTATTCGATTCAGAAATGATCGGAAAGAAATCGGGGAGTGGGACATTCAGTAAGACTCTGAAGGGTTCATGGGATAGCTAGACGTTCGAAAAGGAAATAACGCAAATTTCACATAACCAGCCCCATGCATCGCTCCAACTTTTCTGATTTTCCTATTGTCCGGCCGGTGAAGTAATCCGACAGTTGGCGCTCCAATCAGGACGACTGATATTTTTATTGTGTTGCATGGGCGAAGCTTACAAATAATAATTAAATAAATGAGTTTTATCGGAGAAATTCATAAAAAGAAGTCAAAGAGCGTTTACTATAGTGAAGATTATATATTTTGTATTAAGTGTGTGCAAAATAATAAGTGTATAAACCTTGGGATGTGAGTGAATAGCTATTGGTTGCAGCTCAGCCTACGGCAATAATATAGAAAATAACCCCTTTTTTCTCGTAACAAAAGATCTAGATATTCCATTTTTAACGCATTCAATTTAGAAATTTGTAATTAATTGTTACTTTCAAACCATTTTTTATTTTAAGTGAAATAGTTGATTTTTTGTTGTATAAATAACAGTTGAAAAATTGTTAATTTAGGAAAAATTCAATTAAGTTCAAGAGATATTGAGACGTTTTGAATATTCAAACCTAATTTTAAACTTGAATAGATTTAAACAAAATTATCATAACAAAATATAGATTTTTCAAGATTTCACAATAAAATTTTAAAGTTTTTTTAAGGATTTTGAAAAGTTTGAAGATAATAAGAAGTTTTTTTTAAGATTCCTGGAAAAATTTTTGATGACTTTACTTTAAAAAATTAATTTTTAAAGAATTTAAAAAAATGATTTCAAAAGAAATCCGCAATGGTTGAAAAATAATTTAAGACATTTCAAGTGATATTTTTAAATTTCCCAGCATTTAATAAAAGTGTTAGGAAAAAATAATTTGAAATTTAAGAACATTCCAAAAAATTAAGAATAAAATGTAGATTCTTGTACCCTTTAAAATAAAATTTTAAAGCTGCTTAAGGTTTTTGCGAGGTTTCAAGATGATATAAACATTTTCTTAAAATTTCTGGAAATTTTGCTTATGATTTTATATTTAAATAATAATTCTAAAAGAATATTTAAAATATATTTCAAAAAAATTTTAATGTATGAATAACAATTGAACAGTTATTACTTTGTAAGAACCCAGAATTAAAATAATTTAACTTCTAATTTAAAAAGTGTTCAGTGATGAATATAGAATTGAAAATGATAACGTGGATTTATATATTTAAAAATTTTTTTTAATTGTACTACTTATAAAAGCTTAACAATTATTTCTTTATTAGGCACTAATATTTTCAAAAGAATTTCGACTTTGATTTAAAAAATTTTAAATTCCAAAGAGTTCCACTTCAAGGTTTTAAATTTGCAGTTAAGTAATTATAACACAGGCCTGCAAATAATGGGGTCATGTCAGTTTGTTAGAAACTGAAGGGTCATTTCCGAAGTAATTTTTTACGTTCAATCCGAATCCGGTGTCAGAATTGGCTCATCACGTCAAGATTTTAAGACATTTGAGGTTATGTACAGAAAAATGGCGTTTTTGGCTACTTTTGAGGTTATGTACAGAAGACACAAAATTTTTTGGGATTTTTTTTTGTAGTTGTATCATATAGTACTGCTCTTCCTCTTTAATTTGAGAGTCGCATAGTTCAAACGCAATTTTTCTTCACCAAGTTTGAAAGTGTTCGGGGTTGTTGATTACGAATCTGAAGTCGAGATATTAAAATTTTCAAATTCATGATGGCGGATGCATTTTTTGGGTACATAACCTCAAACATCTTAAAATCCTGAAGTGATGGGCCAATTCTGACCCCGTATTCAGATTCTACGTAAAAAATTACTTCGGAAATGACCCTTTACTTTCCAAAAACAAAACCATGTTGGTCTGTGTAATCTCAATTCAAAGAAAATTGAGCTTCGAGAGTTCAAAACTTTCTTTGTAAACCTGGAAACTCCTGGGAAATGATCAGGAATTTTTGCTTCGACTAAAACGGCTACACTGATTTAGTAATAAAAAAATATTATATTATTAACTGTTTCATTTTTCTTATAATTATTTATTTTAATAAATATTCATAACTGAGGATTTACATATTTAAATCATTCATAATTTTGACCAAAATTATATATAAATAAAAATTATATATAATTTAAAACATTAATAAACTTTTAAATTCTAAGAATTATTTTATGAAAGCATCCAATAAATTATTATAGAACATAAAGAATTATCGAAATTTTACGGAAAGAATGTTTATTTGTAGGAAAAAGCGTCCTTTATTCATGATATTGCGAAAACTACACTCGTTTTGTGTTTCGAGAAATGAAATTGTTAATTAATATACATACTACAACGACTTCCATGTATGAAATTCCATACAGAGAATCTTGCCATGTATGGAGTATTGCATACATACCATATATGTTCCGCCGCCCCTGCTGGCCCGGATGCTAAGGAAATCGAATACTACATACACCTACTCGGTCGATTCATAGGATTGACATAGCCCTTTCCAAACTCTTTCCGAAACCTTTCTGAATCTTTGACCACTGAAAACTGAGAATAAATTCAAGCAACTCGAGGACCTGGAAACTGAAATGAAGGACAACATGGAAACTGAAAACACAAGTCTATCTGAATCTGAAGATGAGGAGCAAGGAAAGAATGACCACCTAACAACCAAAATCAAACCACCACCGCCGATTGTGTTGAATTCTACAATCCCTAATCTTCCAGGACTGCTAAAAGAGCTTCGACTCCAGCTTGAAAATCCACCTATCTTAAAAATAAACCAAGGGACGTGCACATTTAGAGCTTAAAACAAAACGAATCATGAAGTATTGGTCAAAGTGTTTTCCAGTAATAATATAAACTTCCATTCATATACACCGAAAGAAGAAAGAGATCTGAAAATGGTCATCAAGGGATTACCAGATTTCACTCCTGATGAAGTAAAGGAAGATTTGAAACAACAAGAAATCTTTGTCATAAACTGTATTAAAATGAAGTCAACAAAAGGATCTCTTCAGAAACACCTGCGATAAGACTCCGGTTATGGAACCACAATGTGCTAACTGCAAAGGAGCACATACAGCAAACTACAGGAGGTGCCCTGCCTACATTGAGCATATAAACAAGGTTGAAGCAAGAAGGAAGCCAGGTACGAGAACCAAAATCCAGCCAACCAATATCATCTCAGCAACTTCATTTCCACCTTTGAGGCAGGCGGCTGCACAGTTGATAGTAAATACGCAGTACATTGAACATCTAAGAAGCATCGAAACGAAGCAGACAGCTGAAAGCCGAACAGCATCGAGTCCTTCCTTAGGCACTTCAAGACTCGTAACGAATAAAAGCGATGAATTAACCAGATTAGACGAGCAACTTAATTTAAATGAATTTCTGCGATTATTGAAAACATTTAACAACTCGCTGAGTAATTGTAAAACCAGGATAGAAAAATTCACTGTTATGACCCAATTACTGCTAAACTATGATGCAAGCACAGAATAGACTTGACAGATTATTAATAGCTTACTGGAATTCCAATGGACTCACGGACAATATCTTAGAGCTCGCCTTTTTTATGCATAAACACATTATTGACGTAATGCTGATTTGCGAGAAAAGATTTAAAAATAAATCCAAATGTAGAATCATGGGCTATAATGTTTTGAGGAAAGACAGGCCTGATAATAATGGAGGAGGTGGTGTTGCCATATTAATTAAGAAGGATATACAATTTCATAAAATAGATGTGGGAACGGAGAATACAGAAGCAGTTAGTATTGAAATAAAAAATAACCTTTAAATTTTTTCGGTACATTCACCCTCACAGAAAGCTTTAAATGACTCAGATCTTGACAAACTTTTTGTGACAGGGAAAAATGTTTTAATAGCAGGTGACCTAAACTCAAAGCATACAGCCTGGAACTGCCCCAGTAACAATAAGAATGGGAATTCCTTATATAATTATATCAATAGCCATGCTTATAATTTAGAATGCCCTGATGATCATACACTCTATCCCTCTAATTATATGGCATCACCTAGTACAATAGATATCACCCTCACTAAAAATATAAAAAATCTAGTAAGTGTTGTAACATTAAACGAACTACACTCTGAACACAATCATGTAATAATATAGCTAAATAACTTAAATAATCTGCAAACAACGCGTAAAACGTTTTGAATTTTAAAAAAGAAACTTGGCGGGCTTTCAGAAACAATATCGAGGCTAAAATTAAAATAGATAATAATTTACAATCAGAAACCGAAATAGATAAAAGCGTTGATGTTTTTTCTACCGTTATTACTCAAGAAATATCAAAAAAGATACCGATAACTCGCCCTTTCCAATTCACTTACACCACGCCCGCTTACGTTAAACAATTAATCAGTGACAGAAATAAAATTAAAAAATCATGGAAAAAGTAGAGCCACTTATATGAAAACCATAATGAATAAACTAACAAAAATAATTAAGCAACAGCAAAGGGCACATAGAAATAACAATTGGACAACAAGACTAACTCGATTGCAAACTAAAGATAATTCCCTACGGGAAATGACTAAGGCTCTAAAAGGAAGCACTAAAACAACTGTGCCAATCCTGCATGGGCCTTAAGGGCTAGTCTTCTCAGACAAAGACAAAGCCGATATCCTGGCTTTCCACTATCAACAACTTCACAGACTGACTACTGACATGAGTGATAAAGACAATGAAAAAATTGTTAATGAAAGGTGTGATGAAATCGACAGCTCTGGAATTAATGTTGATTCTACACAGTAAAAAATTAAGCTGTGGCAGGGATATTATTCTTTATTATAGCTAAACATTCAGCTGAAAACGAACGAAGGAATTAAAAAAGATCCCTGGATCAGCAAAAATGAATATCCTGGACCATTTTCCATATACCAGGGATATCGTATAATCCAACCCCTAATAAGTATAGGTATAATAGGCATATTTAGAATAGGTGTCTGAAGGAATTATGGAAAGAGCGCCGGTGCATTATGGGAGCAGCGAAATAAAATGGCGACGGTCTAATCGGAAGCTGTGACAGTTTAGATTTACTTTGGACAATTAAACGCTTTTCGCCACTCAAAATGTGTGCAAATGCTAATATTAAGTAGAGTTTGTAATGCGGTTATAATAATTTACAAGTGTTTCGATTGTAGGCGATACCAGACGAAAAATTAGCTACTGTAAGTTAATATATTTATATAACAACTAAATTTTGTCTAATCCAAAGATAATAAAATTATACATAATCTGTCAAAAATAATAAACTCTCGAATTTAGCCATTTTTTCTGAATTACTGATTTACGAGAACAATTTACATAAAGTAACTAAATGTTTAACTCTTCTAACTAAACGTTTTACCTAATCTAAGTGGACACTTTCTTTAAGTTTAATATATTCTCGATTCACTGGTTCGCCTCAAGAATTTTTTTTCCGTGTACTAAATTGATAACACCTAAAGAAGTTAAATTAGCAATGAAATAAACTAAACCCAAAAAAGCTCCTGGCTATGACTATATTACCAATAGAGTCCTTAAAAATTTGCCTAAGAAAGCTGTTGTTAAGCTGAGTTACATTTTCAATTCTTGCATTAAGCTGTCTTACTTTCCAAACGCATGGAAGAAGGCGACCACTCTTCCAGTTCATGAATTAGGGAGCAATCGAACAATCAGCCTCCTGCCAACTATAAGTAAAATATTTGAAAAAATTATCTACAATAGACTTCTTGACTACAAAAATACACATAAACAATTAATATCAGAGAAATTTGGTTTTAGACAAAGACATAATACCGTTCATGAACTGTTGAGACTGACAAATCACATCTACTTAATTCAATGGAAACAAATGTACAGCGCTATTACTTTTGGACTTAGAAAAAGCGTTTCATACTGTGTGGCACAAAGGCCTTATTTATAGACTTAGTTAAATGAATTCACCCTCATATTTAATTAAGATCTGAATTAGCTATTTGCGTGATAGAAAATTTCGAGTTCTAGTCAACGATAGATATTCCGATGAACTAAATGCTCAAGCGGGTGTACCCCAAGGATCCATGCTGCGACCTAGATACTTCATATACTATATAAATGATATTCATCCATCTCAACAAATCAATAAAGCGTTATTTGCGTATGATACTGCTATTTATGCATCCTCCTCAAACATATGTATGGCATTAAAATAATTGTAGAGGCATACCTGAACTTAGAAGACTACTATAGAAAATGGGAACTCAAAATTAATGTAGATGAGACTGACCTAATTATATTTACAAAAAAAAAGATCAGAGAGATACCTGTACCGCTATGTATGTATGATCAGGATATAGAATTAAAATAAGTCGTCAAATACTTAGGGCTCTATCTTCACGGAGAAAAATGGAAGGTCTGTTTAGCAATATCAACGTGCAAACAGACCATATTGCAGGGTCGACTATAGGACTCAGAAAGTCGACTCGATTTCCTCAGACCGTCGTCTCGGTCATCTCAAGCTGGCTGACCCGATCATTGTGAAGGGTCGTTTTGGAAATCTGGGATGGTCGATTTGATTTTATCAGACATTCGACTGGGTTGTATTTAATGGTCGATTCGATTATCTTAGATATTTCACGTAGTCATTTCGGATGGGCGATTCGATCATTTTTAAGGGTCAAAGTATCAATATAGATATGTAAGGAAGGAAAATTCGGTTATCGCAAAGGATCGATTCGAAAATCTGAGATGGTGAAAAGGGTTATTGATGATAGTCAAATACGAGGGTAGTTCAATAAGTCCTTAGAATGACCAACAGATGGCGCGCGAATCGCTCCAAATCATCTGTTTTCAGTCAGCAGCACTCCCGACTAGATATA
>NC_046660.1:120945697-120973072 GCF_010883055.1 Belonocnema kinseyi | reverse complement strand
AGCTCCAAGGAGATTATGTTGAAAAATAAAAAAAAATTTACCCAAAAAAAATTGTTTTTATACTTCATTCTAAGGACTTATTGAACTACCCTCGTAGTTTCCCAAAGGTTAAAGCTGTAGTTTATGGTGTTGGTGGAGTAAATATTGGCTCTTCAAGAAAATTAGTTCGATTAAATTTACTTCCTACTGAAAAACACTGTCCTAAAGTCCTGATTGAAGCCTTAGTATTGCTCCATCTTACCTCTTACACGTCGCCTGAAAGACCTAATCGGAAAAGTGATACTAGTTTGCCTGAATTGAGGTTAGCTGAGTCCCAACAAATAGATTTGATTTTGGGCGCGTATAAGTATGGTTTGTGTTTACTACCCGTCTTACAACGGGGTGTTTTGGGCACTCTCGCATTTCAATCTACCGTCTTTGGCTGGATCTTGTCGGGTCCCGTTACGGGAAATAAAATAGAGACAGGCATCCTACTTACAGTACATCAGAGTATAATTTCTGAATTCTTGCATGAAGACTTAACTAAGTTTTGGGAATTAAAAGAACTCCCAAATAGAGACCCGTTGACTGACGAAGAAAAACTTTATGAAGAGTACTTCGTCATGACTCACCAACGCATTAACGATGGACGATATTTAATACGGTTACTATTTTTAAAAATGAGCCGCCAATAAAAAACGGTATCTCGCTTTCGCGAGCCAAAATTGTATTAAGCAAGGTTCTACGATGATTATCTGAAAATTCACAATTGTTGAAAGAGTATTCAGATTTCTTATCTGAATATGAAAAGTTAGGGCATATGGAACTTGTAAATGAGGAAGAGCTAGATGATTCCTCTCAGATTGTCTATTTACCTCACCACTCAGTTTTGTGAGAATGTAGTTCAAATACAAAGCTAAGAGTTGTATTTAATGCATCAAGCTTAACCTCTAATAATACATCTTTAAATTCACACTTATACATTGGTCCAGAGATTTCTAATGATTTAGTCTCGAATATCGTGAATTGGAGATTGCCTCGGTTTGTTTACATGGCTTATATGGAAAAATTTTTAGGCAGATTTTGGTAGATCCTCGTGATTGCAATTACCAAAGAATTTTAGGGTGCTCTCCTAGTAAAAAAGTGGTGGCCTATCGACTTTTGACCGTCACTTATGGCACTGCATGTGCTCCTTACTTGGCTAATAAAGTAATTAAACAATTAGCTCATGGTGAAGGAAACAAATTTCCTTAAGCCAAAATAATCCTGAAAAAAACATGTACGTCGATGATGTTTTGTTTAAGGCGGATACTAAAATAAAAGCCAAGGAGAAGCGAGTTCAGGTATCTCAATTGTTGGAGGCCGGTGGTTTTCACTTGCGAAAATGGGCATCTAATGATCCAGAATTATTGGAAGATTGTCCTTCTGGCAAACATGAAGGGGCTATAGAGTTTCCATTAGTTGAAGATGCGCAGCTTAAGGTTTTAGGATTATTTTGGAATCCTGAATCTGATTCGTTTCTTTTTAAGGTGACTTTATCTCTGGTCGACATTCCAACTAAGAGGATCGTTCTTTCTTGAATATCTAAGCTATATGATCCAATGGGTTGGTTAAAGCAAGTAATTGTGGTTGCTAAATTACTAATGCAAGAGCTTTGGCTACGGAAGCTCAATTGGGGTGAGGGGTTGCCTGAAGATCTTCTGATTCAGTGGCTTTATAATCACAATTATTTGGACAAACTAGAATCTTTGAAAGTTCCAAGGTGGACAGGTCTACTGCAATCAAGTTTAAATTTTGAGATTCATGGATCTTCTGATGCTTCTTATAATGCATATTCTGCTTCCCTTTAACTTAGAATTCTTAATGTAGATCTAAATCATGCTCAAGTCTGCTTATTAGTGGCTAAATCTAAAGTGGCCCGACTTAAATACGTGTCAATTCCACGTTTAAAATTGTGTGAAGCAGCCTTACTGACTAAGGCACTAAAATTTCTTATGGATACCATGTCGTTTGAATATGTCCCCGCACTTTGCCACCCTGATTCGGTGACTGTTTTAGCTTGGCTCATAAATCATCCCTCAAATTGGCCACTTTTTGTCGCCAATAGAGTTTCCTTGATTCACGAGCTTGTCCCTCGTGCAAAATGGCGATATATTTTTACCAAGGACAATCCAGCCGACTCCGCTACTCGAGTTATGGTAGCAAGGCCCACTGTGGTTAAAATTACATTCCACAAAATGGCCTATTTATCACAAAGCTTCTCCTACGCCAACTGATTTGGAAGCAAGTGTAAAAAAAAGTTATCACGAAATAAGTGAGATAAAAGGTCCATTCAATTTATTGTTTAAATTTTCCTCGTGGCCGAAATTGCTCCATGTGACTGCTTATTTCAAGAGGTTCATTGATATCTTTGTTTATAAGCACTCTATATTCCCAAAGCCTAAACCTCAGTTTTTGACTCCTTCGCTTAATACCCTTGAGATTCAACAAGCCGGAAGCTTTTGGATAAAATTGGTTCAACTCTGTTCCTTTTCGCTTAAACTGAAGGCTTTAAGCCAAAATAAGGCAAATGCAAAAAATTCTCCTCCGAAAAACTTGAATCCATTTTTGGATTCTACCGGTCTCTTACGTTTTGGAGGGGGACTACGGTATGTTCCAATCAGTTATGATGAGAAGCATCTCATGATTTTACCCCGGCATCACCTAAGTGAACTTATAGCTCTGCATGCTCACATTAGATCTTTACATGGTGGTCTACAATTGACCTTGCATACGCTCAGACAGCGTTTTTGGATCTTAGGGGCGCGCTCTCTGGTTAAAGGCCTAATTAAAGGTTGCTTGGAGTGCACGCGAGAAAGAGCGACTCTTTCTCAGCAACTATTGTGAAATTTACCTGATTTCAGAGTAACCCCTATTCGCCCTTTCACACATACTTAGGTAGATTATGCAGGCCCCTTTGATGTACGCTTCGCTCCTGGAGGTGGTAACAAAAGTCATAAGACTTACGTGGCACTTCTTGTTTGTTGCTGCACACGTGCTGTACATTTGGAGCTCGTGTCCGACTATTCGTCTGCCGCCTTTCTTGCCGCCTTCCAGCGATTTTCTTCTCGGCGAGGAAGACCTGCCCACTTGTATAGTGACAATGGCACGACGAACAGTGGGAAAAAACACCTTTTTTGGACAAAAATAGACCGAGAGTGCAATTCTTAACAGATTTTGATGTTTCTTTTTAGAAATGACCGCAAGGCTTCCAGTTATAACGAGTGACTGCGTATATTTTAATTTGACTTAACGTAAATTTTTTATTTAACAACAAAGTTACAACTTTTTGTTGCTAAACTTTTCCGTGATACCATTTTTTCTAAGACTTTCAAATTCATTAAAAAAGGTCATAAATCAATTAAATAAGTAACTAAAAATAATTTCCAGTGGGCTGGAGTAAGCACAAAAATTTTTAATATTGTTATAAACAAATTAATTCACAAAAGTCATTTTTTCATGATTCGCAATGATTAGCTAACTTTAACCCATAGCTTGTGTATAAGTCATCACAGATAATGATGTGCGCTTACAATAAGTTAAGAATAGATAATAATTGCCAATTATTTAAACAATTTTTATAAAAACATGCACATTTGAACCATTTTTTCATGAATATGATTGATTTTTTTTGTGGAATCGACTTGAAATGTCTTAATAAAGACACTTTGCTGTAATATTTTTCATAGCGATCAAAACGTGTTGATTATTTAAACAATGTTCATAAACAAATGCACATTTTGACCATTTTTTCATGTATAGGCTTGATTTTTTTGCGGAATCAATTTGAAATGTCTTGCAAAAGAATCCTTGCTGTCATATTGTTTATAGGGATTCGTGCTTCAGTGAGTGAAAATCAAGCTCACTTTTTGAAGATTGCCATGCTTTCAGCCATTTCTAACAGAGGTTTCATCTTCCTGAATTCTACTTTTCTATGACTTCTTATCAAAGGGTCCGAATGTAGCAAAGGATGATGAAGAACATCTAGGTTCGTCATTTGTCTGTCAGACATTCTGCTGTTATTAGCTCTAACTTTTCTAAAGATCTTATTGTTTCCCTCTTGCGACTCTTCTGAATACCAACCAATTGGTAGCTCAAAAGATTGAATTATAACACTTCCTTGCATAAACAGTAAGTCTTTAATTTCGCACAATTAAATATCCTTCCGCACATTATAACTTTTAATATATCGTAGAATCCGGTGATCAGATCTTGATCCAAACCGGTTATTTTAGCAACCGATTTAGCTTTTCCCAAAAAGGAACGGGCAACATTTCCGATATTTGTTGTTCCATAACCCTGCTTCACCACATCAACTGTTACACCCAGTTTGGATACTAATTGTATCTGAATGCATTACTTTCTCGATTTTTTCATTTCCTTTTCTT
Organism: Belonocnema kinseyi; assembly: GCF_010883055.1. Classification (NCBI taxonomy): domain Eukaryota; kingdom Metazoa; phylum Arthropoda; class Insecta; order Hymenoptera; family Cynipidae; genus Belonocnema; species Belonocnema kinseyi. The sequence goes on along the minus strand of NC_046660.1, from coordinate 120,968,666 downwards.
CCCTTTTTCTTCCGGAAAACTTTTTAAAATCCACATTGTAGGAAACATGTAACAAATATTCCAGAACACGAATCCAAGCATGCAACGACGAGAGACCGAATTTATAATGTGCCTCATTGCATGTAATTTTAGCTACATATGGTAAGTTGTTAACATGTTTTGATCCAACTCCACAAATATTACAGCGAGAAGATACTTTCTGTCCAGATAAAATATTACATACCTTTCCATCAATCATCGTATACTTCAAGTCAAAGCTGATATCAAAACTCCTTCCACTGACACCAATGGAATAGGTTCGAACTTTTTCCAGCAGCTTTATGTGATAGTTGTACTTTTTCTTTACAAGAGAATCAGTTTCTTTAGGAAAATTAAATTTAATTGTCCTACAGAAATCGACAGATGAAGGTGTTTCGTTCGTCCAAATAATATCATCATCTGCTTTTAATTGAAGAGGGACGAAGGAAATCAAAAAGAAAGATTTATTCGTGAAAAGCCTTTTGTGATAGCTGATGTTTTTTTGACTCTCAGAATCACTGTTATACGATTCATCGTTTGCATCCACATCATCACTCTTCTTTGACCACTTTCGCCGTGTCATCTGATGCGCAGAAGCACCGCCCATACCGCACTTTCCAAAGAGCACTAGTTTTTTACCAAAAAGATTAGCGAGATCATCTTTTTCCATTTGCAGCAAGATTCGCTTAACTGTATGACCCAGTAAACTTATGAAATGGACACTTGCTCCCAAATTAGATGTCTCTATATGCTCACCGTTTCCTGGAAAACAAGCTTTTTTCGCTTTGGAGATCTTAAAATACGGCGGATATGAATCATTGTCAGTTATTTCTTCATTGTACTTTGTTACCTTTTCGTATTTCCTCTTCGACAGACCTAAATCTACGTAAATCGCTAAGATTCTTCGCAATTTATTTTCGTCATCATCTTCCTTACGAAAATGCGTCCCAGATTCGCTATCGGACTCATTTTTAATCAATGAAAATGCTTTGGATAATTCTTCCTTGCTATAATTTGAAGCAAGTTCTTGAACGCGCCTTTTCTTCGTCTTTGCGAATCCATCTTCAAATGATAATCGTGGTCTTCCTCCCTTTATAACATTAGTTAAACCTTTTGTTTGGATAGGTGGGCAAGGAAAAGGTACCTTGAACTCTGCTTCTAAGAATGCAGCATGATTTTGAACAAACAATGGTTTTTTCCTACAAACACTTTTCCATTTTCTATTATACAAAGGCATAAAAGAGTCAACCAATTTTTTTCTTATAACCATTAACTGACTTTCATCAAGAGAAGACGTAGCATTAATATTATCCAAAATCAAATCTACTTTGTTACATTTTGATTGTCGGTTGCTATTCCAAATGATGTGCTGATTTTTTATTCTGTATTCCATGTTAAAAAATACTTCGAAGGATTCCCTCAATATCTCCGTAGAAACACGCAGTCTATTTGTGAACGTCTTCCATGAAGCAAAATAAAACAAATGCAGAAAAACAAATCAACAACGTCTTGAAGTTGCTCCTGCTACATTCAACTGTTTTTAGGTATAGTTGATACCAAAAGCAATTTATTTGTAGTGGCAGCAACTTCAAGTCGTTCCTGATTTTGCTTGCTTCATTTGTTTTATTTTATTTGAAGAAAGATTTATTTGCAAGCAGTCTTTGCCAAGACATTTTCAGTTCATTCTGCAAAATTGTAGCCTATTAAAAAAAATGGTAAAAATGTGCATTTGTTCATAAATATTTTTAAAATAATTACCAGTTTCTGTCACTATTAAAAACATGTCAGCAAAGAGTGTTTTGCAAGACATTTTGCATTGATTCCGCAAAAAAAAATTGTTTGAATAATTGGCAATTATTATCTATTCCTATCTTATTGTAAGCGCACATCATTATTTGTGATACTTTATACAAAAGCTATGGGTTAAAATTAGCTAATCATTGCGAATCACGAAACAATGACTTTTGTGAATTAATTTGTTTATAACATTATTAACAATTTTTTTAGTTACTTTAACCTACTGGAAATTACTTTTAGTTAATTATTTAATTGATTTATGACCTTTTTTAATGAATTTGAAAATCTTAGAAAAATGGTATCACGGAAATGTTTAGCAACAAAAAGTTGTAACTTTGTTATTAAATAAAAAATTTACGTTAAGTCGAATTAAAATATCCGCAGTTACTTGTTATAACTGGAAGCCTTACGGTCATTTCTAAAAAAAACATCAAAATCCGTTAAGAATTGCACTGCCGGTCGATTTTTGTCCAAAAAAGGTGCTTTTTCCCACTATGCGACGTTCCACGGGGCTGATAAAGAATTACGAAATTTCATTTTGAAACTTAGACTAGATACAAATTTGCATAACGAATTTGTTACAGAAGGTACTTCGTGGCATTGCATATCTTTCTCTGTTCGTCATTTTGGGGGTTTATGGGAAGCGGGCGTCAACATTTTTAAACACCACCTCCACTGTCCAACGATCCTGAAGACTTTACTTATTTAACACCTAGACATTTTTTAATTGGGGCATCTCTGACTAGTATTCCTGAACCATCCGTGAAATTCATTATGGAGAATCGATTGACACGATGGAAACTAGTACAGAAAATTTCGGAAATTTACTGGAGAAGATGGGGCATTGATTACATCCAGTCTTTGCAAAAACGTTACAAGTGGTTCAATAATACACTAAATCTTATAATTGGTGATATTGTTATTATCAAGCATGATTCGCTACCGCCATCCCGATGGTTACTAGGTCGAATTATTAAATGGTACAAGAGAAAGGACAATTTAGTGCGTTCAGTTCGAGTAAAAATTGCCAGTTCTGAATATGATCGAGCGATTACTCAAACCTGCCTCTTACCTGTAAGATCGGAAGAAACGGGCGAGATCTAAAGTTTAGTATTAAGTTATACTTGAAGATCACCTGTAAAATAAGAATTTTTCTACTTGTGAATATATGTCATCATTAATGTACTGATAGATCATGGCGGGCGGCTAAGACCTATAGTGAATTCTTTCAGTGCTTATTACTTCTATGATTTATTTTATTTTTCGATTTTTTTTTGTTCATAGGGTGGGCGTCACTTAAGCTACCAATTTTGAACAACTTTATAATACGTTTATTATGTTTCGCGATGCATTCGCACACGAGGCGGGCGGTATGTTCAGAATGTATACCAATTGAGAATGAAATTCAAAACCGATAAGAAATATGAATGTCTGTTCTTATTTGCTTGAAACAGTGTGTACGTGAGCTCACCGGCTCGTCTCTTAATCAAACAGTGTTGCCAGATGGGCGGAACGGTTTATTCCCAACTCGAACCTTATTTATCCCTAGATATCGACTGAGATCCCTAAATCTGCGAATCAAACAAACAAAAAATGGGAAACTGCTGCGTTGCTCGTGCATGTTGTATAGATAAAAAAAAGTAGATAATTTTGTTTGGATATAAAATTCATTTTCAAATTACCATAAAACACCAAACGCCAATGAATACTAAATTTCATATATATTTCGTCATTCTCCAAAAACATCATGCCAAAAATGAAAATGGATATACACATATACACACACATACATACATACATACATACATATATATATAACGATGTAATACACACTAACATCACAGAACTTACAATATATATTTATGTTTTTTTGGAATGCAAAGCTGCAGAGATCATTAGTTCGAAATCATAATTAAACGAAAATTTTAAATAAGAAATGATTTTTTTACATATCATTAAGCGCATCTATCATTTCAGTAGCAAAATTTCTTTGATAAACATTTTGTTTGTTTTATGATAGAAATTTTGTTATTTTACACAAGTAATGCCTTCATAACTATGGAAATACAATTGAAAGTTTCGAAATTTTACTACTTTTTTAGAAATTAAAAAAAAAATGAACTTCGAAAACTCTAAAAAATGTTATTAATTTTTGAATCTTAGAGTAGGTAGTATCAAGGGGAAAAAACATTCATGAAAAATTGAGAAACATAAAGAAAATATTTTAAGCGCCACAAAACCTAAAAATTTCGGTTTCAGAAAAAAGATAAAAATATAACTTTCATAGAGTACTAACCTTTGAATTCCTGTTCATTCTCCCACGATTTAAGATAGTGCTGTGCTTACTGCCTTTTCGGCTCAAGTGGCATGTTTTGTAAAAATCAATTGAGCCACATGCGAAAATGAATTAAAAACACACTGAGACTTATGTAAGATTCCCAACAACATTTATTTCCCAACTAAAAACCTCAGAAGAGAATGTCAAACTTCAACAGTTCAATTGTTTTAGCTTGACATATTTACACCATGGATAGAGGCGACAAGCCAGCTTGGAATCTGTCCACGCGTAGAGAGAGAAAGAGAATCAGAGGTCCTCAGCAGACATCTCACGCTCACAGAGCGGCCTATGGCTTGCCGCCTCTATCTGTAATATCTCTATGATTTACACACGTTTATGTTGGTGCACACTACAGCAGTAGCATGCTGAGCGCACAACGCAGTGTGTGTAAAAGTAAATGTTCATGAACCGCAAGATTTTGGCAAATAATAAAACCGAAAAAATATATTGCCAAACAGTCAGTTTTTGGTTAATGTTTCGGGAATCGTCATGTTGTTAGCTGAAATTCACTGAAACTTGGAACTATTCTTGGAAACAAATATTTTAAATACTTTTGCTCGAAATCCCTAAATTTTTCCCTAAACATTTCACATCTCTAGATTCATCCCTGAGACGCTTGAAAATCACTAAATCTAGCGATCAAATCCCCAATCTGGCAACACTGTAATCAAAGTCAGTGTGCGAGAAATTGTGAACCGCGACGGATCGTTCGCTAATTCTTATTGTGTAATTTGATGATCTCAAACTACTCAAAAACTAGTGCTTACTTATTAAGTGCAATAAGTACAATGTGAGAAAAAACAAAAAGGTCTTAGTCTGCTGAACTTAACTTCAATCAATAAATTAATAGTTGTTTTTGAAATTATGTGTTTTCATTGACGTTTTTACTGCATCCGGCGAACTGTATCTGTTTAAATAAATAATTAAAATACATTCTACAAGTTTTAAGCAATTACAAAGATATTGCAGAAATAAAGTTTAGTTTCATGCATTTCATCCATTGTTTTCCTGGCAGCTTTTAACAAGGTAAAGTTAACTGAGGGTTGAAGTGAATACACCCAATCCAGCCAAGCATTTATAGCGTTATGCTCACGAAGTAGTATAAGGAGAACCCACTCTTGGAAAATTTGGACGCGTGGTTCGGATTTAGTTAGTTTGCATCGCTCGTAGTGCCTCTTACGGAACAATGGGGAACCCTTGAATTTTTACAATACGACAGTTGTGTCGTCATGACAACTGATAAACAAAAACAAAGACAGTGGCACTTTTATACAACTTTTAATAATTTACACTCGAAATTTCTTCGATTTGGCGTATTTAAAATGGAACGCATGACATTTGGTGTCCAAAACCATCCAAATGACTGTGCTAGTGCAAACGAAGTGACGTTTCTCAAGCCTGTTTCCTTTTTCTTTTTTTCTAACGTAGCTTGTGGATGCACGCCCATTAATGCAACAGCAAACCATTTTGCATTTACAAGAACGTCTCATTTCTATCACAGTCCATTTACTTTCACGAGAAAACCGACAAAACGATGACAAGCATGTACGTTGTTTATTTACAACCGGCTTACGACGCGGACGCCGCCATTTGCAAAACTTGTATTTCAACGCTTTTCCTCAAAAAGCGCTACGAACGATGCAAGCGAACTAAATCCGAATCTACGAGTCCAAATTTTCCAAAGACCGTTTGGGAGTGGGGTCTCCTTATACCACTTCGTGGTTATGCTCCAAAAGTTTGAAGCTTTGTAAAGTTGATGACTACTCTCTATTAAATGCCTTATAGAAACGTATGCAAATGGACAAAAGGATATATAGAGCTATATAGAATTTATAAATCTTCTATATGGCTCTATATGGTTCTATATATCCGTTTGACCATTTCCATAGGTTTCTATAAGACATTTAATGGAGAGCATAAGTCTTTTATTATTTGCTATTTTATTATTATTATTATTTACGGCATCATTAAAATAAAACGGGGTTTAAAACAAATAAGGAGCAAAAGTTACTGAATGAAAAAAAATTACGCACCGAGCTATCGACAATAGTAGACGAAAGTGACAGTGCAGAAGGAGAAAAGAAGGTTATGAATGTTCAAGATGACACCCGTGAAGGTAATTTATCCTGAAGATAATAAATGTTTAAAAAGCGAGGTATGCAGAAGAAAATAGAAGTGTAGAAGTATATAAAAGTTCAGTTACATTGTATAAAAATAATATAAATAGACTGTGTTGCAATGAACAGTTTTGCAATGCGATTAAAAATAATAAATAAAATGTATTTTTCATGCTAATTTCTTGTTATTTCTTGTTGTTCGTTTACACAGTGTAAACAATTTGATTCCAGTTTAATATTTTCTTAATCGTACAAGAGCATTAATTGTAATTATTACGAAATCTCATAAGCCATAACTCATCTGCACATAACCTATAATCAAATCAGAACTTAATAGGGAAATAGAGCAAGCATCTAGAAGCGACCTTGCTTTTTAGTCGAGCAATAGAAAGGCACCCTCGCTCGAATTCTGTCAGAGAGTTTCGGCTAGTGCCTTTTCTACAAAGCGTGACGTATTTGTCCGATCATTTCTAGATTTCCCTTTCAGTGCCCCAATAAAGTAAGGGCAGAATAACTAGTACCCTACCAAAATTGATCGCAATTTCAGTACGGATATTTTCCCAATTTTTTAACATTATGGACAAATTACATATCGTTGGAATCAAAATAATTCGCACATTCTGAAAACATTACTTTCAAGCGGGGATTGCAGAATCATTATTTTTTAACTTTTCGATTACAAAAAGAGCGAGGGAGTGGAAAACTCAAGTGGCTACCTAGACCCCTGTAACTCGAGACCTACGCGTGTTGAGGTCCATTCATGGCTAGCATCTCGTACAAATCATTGAAACTCTGTTCAGCGAGAGAATGGTCAACAGGAACGACGAATTTCCGTCCTGATCGCGCAAACTATCATAAAGGCGTGGCTTCGAGATTTTCCATCCTTGAAACCCCTGCTGCGAAGGGCCTGAGTTTTAAGTGCTTGACCTCTCTTTTTCCCAAAAGTTCATCATTCCTATATTTTTGGCCTTAGGAAAAACTTCAAATGTCTGTTTAATATGTGTTGTACACAACCTTTACAGGGTTTACTCTGCCTTTTTCTGAAAGAAAATGCGCGCTGTCGATCATTCTCTCGCTGAACAGAGTATAATTGAAAAAGAAACCCAAAGAAAGTAACAAATATTAAATTGAGACCAAGGAACCAATGAAAAGAGAAATTAAGAAACTATGTGTGAAAAAAAGAGTAATGACACTCCTCCACCAACAAATGACAACCCATATGCGCGTCTGTAAGGACTTTTCTCGGGGAACAGACATAGGCATCAATGCTCACCGGGAAACAGACATGTACACCGATTCGGTATTGTTTTGAAATGCCACAAAAATCAGTCATCGCAGAATGAGAATGCATCTATTTGCATGTTAAAGTTTCACACTTAAAGTATTCTCAATTAGAGATAAAAAATCTGTCCGCTTTTCAGGCACATTCTCATCGCACACTGTGCGCGCGGCTCGTTTGGCTCGCAAGTACGAGCGCGCCTAGGGAGCGTGACTGTCCGTTCTCGCGCTTCGCTCTCGATAATATATTTATCTCGCGCTTCACGCTCGATAATATATGTGCCTCGCGCTACGCGCTCGATCTTTGTGCATAGAATTTTTAAACTAAAGGGGAAAGCATCGATAACAGTCATTTGGTGATTGTGAATTCTCTTTTGTTAAATCTCCTTCAGCTTTAACGAACACATTCTCATCACGTATCTCGTGCTTCGCACTCAATTTTATCCCTGATATTTTATATTATTCCCATTAATGTATATTATATGACCCAAGGATTACCGTCTTCTGAATTTTTTCCGCAATTGCTTTAGCATATTGTTGACACGCAGGGATGCTTTTCAGGCTATTAACGAGTAAAAGCTTGGTACCTCCAAGAACACCGATGATAAGGACGATTAGTTTAAAAGAATATTCCGGGTACAATCGTTGCAACTCCCTTATAAGGTCTCTATACCTCTCTTTCTTTGTATTCTCCTTGGCTATGATATTTTTGTCAGCTGGTGCCGAAAATTCGATAACGAACATGGTTCGCTTCTCGAAGTTAAGAAGAACCATGTTAGGCCTCGAGTGTGCAACAGACACAATTGTCGAGAATATAAAGTTCCAGTATATGCGGCACTTCCCATTCTCGACAATTGACTCGATTTCCCTAGGAGCATTTAGAGGAGCGATATTAAGGTTAAGGCCTAAGAATGACAGAGATGGTAATAAAGCAGTCTTAATGCCGCATTGTGCCTTTGGATGTAGGTCGTTTCCGCATGAGTTGGACAACTAGATTGTATGTGGGCTAAATGCTCGGGGTGTGCATGACACGCTCTGCAGTTATCATTGGAAATTTCTTAGCTCAAAATGTGGCGACCGAATGTTACTATAAGGTGGAAATGACACCGTCTTGGCATGCCAAAATGAAACTCTTCGTTCCAGACTTCTTTCCGGGTAAGTTAAGAAAAGCAAAAGTTAGCTCACACGACATTGACCGATCCTCTACATTTCTGTCGAAGATATCGTGCATCCTCTTATCGAGGAACTGTTCACGAAAGTTTTTCTCTTGTGCTTTTTTAATCCTGGATTTCAGGAGTGAGTACTCGAGATAGATAAGATTTGATGCATTTTGCTCACGCCTAATACTGAAGTTAAGTCCGAGTGTTTCAGAAGCCTCCTCCGCTTCTTTGTACAGAAACGCTCCTTTGCCCACTTCTTCATGCTTCCTGACCATTTTAAGAAGAGGGTCTTTTCCATTTGCGACTCTTTGCGCTGTACCCAGAATAATCCTGTTGTGAAGACATTCAAGACTCCATATTCCGCGACCATCTTGACGGAGTGAGATGTACAGTAGAGGAACAGAAGACTTAAGATGCATGCTTTTGTTCATGTGCATAACCTTTCTTGTCCCGATATTAAGGGATCTTAGTTCGTTTTTCGTCCATGAAACCATTCCAAATGAATAGAGTACTACCGGGGCCGCAAGCATGTTCGTTGCAAATACTTTGTTCCTCGCCGATAGTGCGCAAGACCAAATCTGCCGGATGAGATGTTTGTATCTGCTTTGGAGAGTATCCTTTATAGATGTCACATACTGAGTGCGGCTCTGTGGCACGCTCAGGTATGCATAAATCTCTCCAACGTAAAGGTGTTGTATAGCGCTACTATCGACGATCTCAGGGTCTTCATAGATGCCATTAAGTTTCCCTTGTTTCAAATAAATCTTGGCGCATTTGTCTAACCCAAATTCTATTATAATTTCCTTAGTATAACGTTCGGCAATCCCTAGAGCTAAATATAGTTGCTCTTTGTTTTCAGTATAGATCTTAAGATCGTCCATGTAAAATACATAAGTGAGCTTGTACTTTCGATCTGCAGGTTTGCCGCATAAGAACCCGTTGGAATGGCTGGTACAATGCTGCATCTCGGCAGACACATCTATCGATAACAAAGTTCCCCGTACATCCCGCTACGCCTTTCTTTGAGCCTCGTTGTTCATACATATTTTGCCACACAGGCTGAATTGCCCGAACAATCCTATCATTTAGGGTAGCTGTGAACATCTCATAGAGTGTGTTCAGACAAGTGATTGGCACGTAATTCTTCGGGTCAGCTAAGTTTCCTATTTTCGGCAGGAGTATTGTGCGCCCTTCCAACAACCACTCCGGAATCGGCTCTTCCGACTTTGAATCTGAGGTAAAAATACGGGCCAAATGCTAATGAGTTGATGGAAACTTCTTCCACCAGGAGATTTTGATACAATCTGGTCCTGGAACGGAATAGTTCTTGATTCTTCATAATACTTTCTTCCCCTCCTCGATAGTGACGGGTGGGCATTCTTCATCAGGTGTTATGAGGGCATCAGACAGCTCCTTGAAGCTATTTATATTTTCTGAGTCTTCGTCCAGTCTGTGCTGCACTTCGTAGACTTCTCTCTAAAGTACTTTTACCTCCTCTGGTTTGGGCGGATGGTCGACAGTAACTGGGGGGTCTTGGAAGAGTGGAGATGGGTCAGAGAGAAACTGTTGATTTTCTCTGACCCACCTCTCCCTCTGCTCTAGACCTCTCTTAGCGTCAGACTGTATCCGTATTCGCTCAACAATATGCTGCCTGATGGTCAACTGCTTTGAATTTTTAAGTGTGTGATAACGGGTCCGGAGTTCGCGCGCGAACTTTCGAACCTTCGCCTATCTTTATGACAAGTTGATGCATTCGTCTTTTGGTCTTCTGATCAACCGTTGGTTTTGTGTTACGGTTCGCAACGGCCAAAGCTCTCGCTGCATTATACACACAATAATTGACAGCCCAGAGGTCGGATTCTTTGGAAAAATGTCCACGAAGCTCGTCATCCACTTCAGCCAGAGCTTTAAGCTTGAGAGAAACCTTGGTGTTCATGTTTCTCCGGGTCATAAAGCATCGCTCTTCCTCTATTGGATGCCTGCCCGCGGTTGGTCGTAGTGTCGCCTCTCTTTCTCATTTTCCGGCTTGTTCTAGCTGTGGTAGAGTAGGCGTACTGCTTATATAGCCCCTTTTTTGGAGTAGTTCGACATGGTTTCGCAGACGTTGATGCGAAAAGTGCAATAGCTCCGGGTGTTTCTCGCACTACAGAGCATGCAGCCGTACCATGTAACCCCGTTCAGGGGCCACACTCGCATCGTAGCACTCTAGCAAGTCGTGATGCAGTCGCTCCGTCCACCCAAAGGTCGCGAGACCCCGCCGATCCATCGCATTGAATCCATTTTAATTGGCTCCCCCAGCTCTAGATTGGTTGGCATTGTTGGCTGACCCATTGTCGGGAGCCTTGCGCGTTCTGTTGTTTTGAACCGCACTTACTACAACTATGTTTGGTGTTGTCATTGTTGTTCCCGCGAGTAGCTAGGGGAAGGGGTTCGTCCATCCTTGTAGAGCCCCGCATGCAAGGATAAGGCTGCGTACTCTGAGAGGTCGCCCGGTATCCCAGAGTCACCGTTCTAGACACCTCACCCAGGTGCCATTCAGCTTTTGACACCGTTTTCACACCTCCGCTTGGGGGTTAATTCTTTCGGGACCAACCCTGGACAATTGTCCGCGACTGCCTAATTATTTTTGCAACCATATTCAGCAGAAACCGTTGATACAGGAACCCTCTATCCGCAACCCGATAACGCGTTCGGTGGCTTTGTCATAGGCCCTTCGGTTTGATTCTAGAGGAATCAAAACCGAAATTCGAGGCACGGGGTTAGACTTCAATTTATGTCTTGGAGATAGGTTTCTATGTCTTGAAGACATAAACGTATGTCTTGAGCCAAATTTTTCTGACTCCAGCACGAGCGGTTTAAAACTTCGAATGTATACCTGTCCTAAAAAAGGGTCATTCTGACGGTCATAAAAGCTAGTCTTTGTGAATGATTAAACAATCTTGAATATTTTTATACAACTAGAAGTTCACACGCGCCCTTCGCACACGACACACTGATTTCCCTGCAGTTATTTTATTTGTAAATAAAGTTTAATAAGATATCGCGATATTCATTTTTGCTTTAATAACTTTTATTTTTAGGCGGCTCCGCAGGGCTACCCTCTCAAGATGTAGAATAAATTATTGCGCAACACTATAAATTTTTATGCAAGTTTAGAAAAAATATATGAAATGTCGGTGCGTACCAATTTTCATAGAAATACATGGTAAATGACCTCGACTCGAGAAGAGTCCAAATGTCAAGCCATTTCGAGCGCCCCTAGCACTTGGATGCGTGACCGTCTGCGATGTACGACTGGGTTGTGTTCTCGAATTTTGAAATCCCGGACAAACTCGGAAGGTGGTTTTCAGCAGTTGTCATCTCATCTGGCCAAATGTTTAGGCAACTGCGAGTAATTCGAATAAACTCGTTTGTAGCTGCATTGTAATAAAATTGTACTAAACTTCATACAGATTATTATGAAATTACTGGAAGAAATTAATAAAAAGAAATAATTACTGAAACTAATGAAAATGAAAAAGTTTACGATTATACAGTTTTAATTTCTTTTTTAATTTCTTTTTTAATTCTTATTCAATATATAGTGCATACATTTTTTCATCAAAAACTAATTTGTTTGAAATGTTCAGATAGTTGAAAATCCAAAAAACAGTTAAGTTCTTAATTTGTGTATGGAATTTATTTCAATAGTAAATTATTAGTGCAAATTTGCAAAGTGTAATACTAAAAAGTGATTGGAAATACAATCTTGGTTAATTCCGTTCAAAAATTACGACTATTTTTCAAAAAATTCCCAAACTCTTAATTTGCTCATGAAAGTAGTTTAAATAATAAATCAGGAAAATTTGATTATTATAATTAATCGGAAAGACGTTTTTAGTTAAATTTGTAAAAAAAAAACTGACACTTTTCGTTGAAAAATAGCAAAATTCTAAATTTTTTATGAAAGTTCTTTAAATAATTAATAATTCTTGTAAATTTAACAAATAGCTCAGGAAAGATTCATCGTAAAAATAATCTTACTTAACTTCGTAAACAAATTGTGATTATCAATTAGAAAATATCCTTACTGAATATGTTTATGAATATTGTTTGAATGATTAATAATTATCATAAATTTATAAAGTATGGTGGGAAATGATCATCGAAAGACATTCTTAGTTCATTCCGTAAACAAGTTATGCCGCTTACTTGAAAAATTGCCAAACTATAAATATGTTGATAAACATTTTTTAGATAATTAATAATTGGAAATTTTCAAAGCTTCAGAGAAAATAAATCATTGTAAAGATATTCTTAGTTAATTATGTTAAAAAATGTAGGCTACTCGTAGAAATAAAACCAAATTCTTAATTTTCTTATTGAAATTGTTTCAATAAATAATAGTTCTTGTAAATTTAAAGAGCAACATAGAAGAGTCATCCGATAGACATTTTTAGTTGACTCCGTAAACAATTTCACTTGTAGAAAAAATGTTAAACTCTTAATTTTGCCATTAAAATTCTTTAAATAATTAATAGTTCTTGTAAATTTGCAAAGCAACATAGAAAGCAGTCATCGGAAGAAATTCTTAGTTGACTCCGAAAACACACTGTCTCTTAAAAGAAGGCACTTTTAGTTTTTTAATTGAAAATTTTCAAATAAGTAATACACTTTGTAAATTTATATTGATTTATATTAAAATTCTTCAAATAAATAAAAGTTTGTATAAATTAACACAGCAACATAGAAAAGAATCATCGAATGGACATTCTAAGTTGATTTGGAAAACAAATTTACTCGTAGCATAAAGGCCAAACTTTTAATTTTTTAATTAAAATTGTTTACATGATTAATAGTTCTTGTAAATTTGAAAAGCAGCACAAAAAAGTTTCATTGTATAGACATTCTTACTTGACTTTATAAAAAAATTAACAAGTAGAAAACAGGTTAAACTCTTATTTTCGAATTGAAATTCTCTAAATAAATAATAGTTCTTGTAAATTGCTTGTAAGTTTACAAAGCAAAATGGAAAAGAGTCATCTGATAGACATTTTTAGTTAAATCCGTTAGAAAATTGAGTCGTAACAAAACGGTGAAACTCTTAGTTTTTAAATTGAAATTATTTAAATAAATAATAGTTCTTGTAAATTTCCATAGCAACACAGAAAAGAGTTATCGTATAAAAATTCTTACTTGAATCCGTAACAATATTGACTTGTATAAAAAAGGAGAAACTCCTCATTTTTCGATTAAAATTGCTTAAATAATTAACAGTTCTTGTAAATTTACAAAGAAATATAGAAGAGCGTCATCGGATAGACACTCTTAGTTGGACTCCGTAAACAAACTGGCTCTTAGAAAAAAGGTCAATGGATATACTTAGTCTTAATTTTTTTAATTAAAATTTTTGAAATAATTAATATTTCTTGTAAATCTACAAAGCAACATGATTAATTAAATGTATTCTTTAGAAAGTAGTCATTTATGAGGATTTTTTAAATAATTACAATGTTTGAAGCTTAAATAAATGTTTTAAAAAAACATATCGATCGCTAGGAATGTTTATATGCATTATGTTAATAGATCCCTCGAATGTGCCTTGATGCCATAGAGCTAGTTTTGAATGAAATGCAAGTCAAAATTGTACAATTGAAACTCCAGACTCGACTTGTATCCCTAGCATTTACCGCCGCCAAAAGGAGCACATCAGGGCAAGAGCGCACTTCGGTGGAAATGCCTTGGATTCATAATACGCTCATTTATGAGCCGAAAAAGGTTTTATTGAGACAGGTTTACTTGAGTAAGTGAGTAAACTGCATCTTCGCCAAGACAAGTCTCGACTTTAGACAAATAAACGCCATTTTACCTGTCGTGGCGATAAAAGTAAGTCGAAGGCCTAAATTTCGACTCAGTTTTGAGACGCAGCCAGACATCGAAGTCTTGGAGATGAACTCAAGACATTACCAAGCCGAACTCAAGTTGAAACATTTTTGCACGGGCATGCATGATGTGCGCAAGCATAGCGATTGCAAAAACTTTTTCGCACGTTACCAGAGTTGGCCACTATCCCGCGTAGAAAATGTTCTAATATGCCCTACTTTGAATAAGAAACTGATCGGGTGTTATAAAGGGTAACTTGACTCGAAAATGTGATGCAGGCTCTTCCCAGGGGTAAGCAGGGTTACCAGTGTTTATTTTATAGACAATTACAGGGAAGTTTAGAGATTTCCTAACTTAGAATTTAGACAGTCACTACTCAAATACGAAAGGTATTTCCCTAAATTTGTCAATATCAAGATGAAAATGGAATTTTTTATAAATTATAATCATAGGAGTCTTTATTTATACAGTAAATACAAACCCTGACGGGTAAGCAAGCAGTACTGTGTCCATGTCAATGAAGCCAATGTTTGATAGCCTTATATGATCCAAAAGTTTGATGCCTTGTGAGGTTGATGATTATATGTCTTTTATTATTGGTTATTTTAGTATTATTTACGGAATCATAGAAAGAAAAAGGGTTTTCCCTCGGCTGGCCCTCGACAGGCTATTGTCGTGTGCTAGTTGACACTTACTTTTTAGCACTATATTTTTTAATCAAACTAAATGAAAGGCTTTATTCATAAAGATATATATTAAAAACAGTTTCTATAAATTAATTATTTCGTCGAGGGGACCTTGTAAAACCCTCGACAGGTAAAACGGGTAATATGGCTGTGAGTGCAAAAAAATAATTTGATGTTATTATGCTTAATTGCACTTAAATTAAAAAAGAAACAGTTTTAAAAGAATTTTTCTTAAATATCGATTTAATTTCAAATCATCTAAGTACGTTTAGAAATTAAATTTAACAAATCGAGTTTCAAGAACCTATTTTCTTAAGTTCGAAAGTATCGCATGGATGCCGTCAAGTATTTATGATATTGTACTCAGCGTGACATCGTAGCCATGGGGATTAGGCGTACGACTTATAAGCGTGCGTTTCGAGTGTTCGATTCTCGGTGCTTGCGGAAATTTTAAGAAACTGCGTTACTCTTTAGTTATAAGTAATAAGTCTTCTCTAGTCAAATTCAATAATTAATTTAGTTTTAGAATAACGTGCGAAGTATAGTTAAGAGTTTAATGTCAATAAAAATACGAGAAAACGGAACAGTGTTTAAAAGAGGCAATATAAAGGTCTAAAATGTTTAGATTTAACTTTTGCAAAGAAAATATATTTTAAGTTTGGATTAATATTTTCCTACTGTGAATAAAAGAATTCTGGTAATAGATTATGGCAAGTCGCTAGTTAAACTTTTTTACTATTGCAACCATAGCATCACACTTCAGAAACCCGGGAATAACTTTAATGGTAATTATTACGAAATCTCGTAAATCATAACACGTTACCACATAACCTATAATCAAATTAGGAATTAATAGGGAAATAGAGTAAGGATCTAGAAAGGACCTTACTGTTTAGTCGGGCAATAGAAAGGCACCCTCGTTCGAATCTGGTCTAAAAGTCTAGGCTAGTGCCTTTTCTACAAAGCGTGAAGTTCTTGTCGGGTCCTTTCCAGATTTCCCGTTCAGCGCCCCAATAAAGTTAGGGCAAAATAACTAGCACCCTACCAAAACCGAGTCGCCATTTCTGCACGGGATCCGCACCCTATGTATTATTCTATCGTTGAAAATTCCATATACGTGTTACAAAGGATAATTTCTAGATATAATAAGGTAAGGTCACACGCTTGGGATTACCGATTTCGTCTTGTCTTCACAACGTCATATGTAGAAATTCCGATCGGGTTTTAGTAGGGCCCTGGATAGATTCCCCTACTTCTAACCGGGCGCTCTTCGGGAAAAATGAAGAGGGCCTGACTAGTTCTGTAACGCTGTTTTAACCAGGTTCTAGCTAGAACTTCTGAGCAGGCCCTAACGAGAGTGTCCTTTTATCGCTCAATGATTAGTAAGGCCCCGTCTAGACCCTTTCTCTTAATTGATAAATATTTCATTGAGTTGAATATTTAATAGATATGACAAAGAACGCATTTAAAAATAAATATTAATTGATTGCGAGTATTTTGACTATAAATATTAATGGTCCTATTTAGATTGAATACATATATTTCATTTTAAACATTATATTACAAACAAAATTTCTAACGCTATGAAGTATCAAACACCTGCATCTATACCTAAATCTATCGCCTAGCAGTCGGGAGTCTTAACCATTATGCTAAACCTTCTAGTTGATAGTCGATGAAAAAGACATACTCATGAGCTCCAGATCAAAAAATTATGAAATCTCTTTTTCTAATTAAATATTTATTATTATAAGACGTTATGTACATGTAAAATATACGAACTTTAAACAGGAATACCAATAAAATCATTTTTAAATCAATAATTCCAATCGATTGAAATTTGTCTTCCTGTAATATTTCGTTTTTTTTTTCCGTTGTAGACTGCATTAAAACTTTTTACAATGACAGGAAATGTAATTTTTTTCTGAACATTTACAGTTTTTCGTAGGGGCGGAGTTTTTTTGTTTAAAAAAACAGGATAAGATAGATTTGCCATACTTATATACGAGGCACGAAATTCTTCACTAGAACCTGATAGGGCACCCATCAGTTTTTTCTAGACTAGGTATTTTGATAGAGGCCCCAACCAGTTTTTTTTGTTTCAGATATTTCGATAGGGGCCCCAAACATTTTTTTCTAGAATAGATATTATGATAGGGGCCCCATCGGCACCCAACTTTAAATAAGGAAAGATGGGGAAATTTCTGTACGGGGTGACAGGGTCAAAATATTTAGATGGAAATTCATTACGTGTGCGTACTTTTTCTATTTATCATATGGGTCTCGGCTTCCGACATATCGACGTGGAAATAGTGTAAATATATATTCCTGATTTAGGAGGAAAGTCAGGGCTTATTTCTGTTACTCTATATTTTTTCCTAATTCCAACTTATAATGAAAGCAGGTAATATTAGCACCTCTTCGACCTCCGGGGGCTATGTAGTCGTGTGTTGAGCGCTCGAGCGTATTATATGCAAATTTGGATATCTCGGAAGCCAAGGACAATGGTATGAAAGATAAAAATACACACATAGCGGATTTTTATCTACCCGGGTAAAATATTAGGTCTCGATTTTGTCTTGAATATATCTTAAAGATACATAATTATTGCCAATAAATAAACTTATTAATACATGAAAAATAAATATAATGAAGCTAAATAATATAAACATTTTGTAAAATTTGAAGCGGAATAGTGATGACCCTCGGTGTCCTTCGAAACATTTTGCCTTGTCTTAAAATTAAAAATCTCTCAGGTTCTTTAAAAATCAAATAAACTTATCTCAAGGCGTAAATAATCATCTTCAGGTCGACAATATTCGCCTTAAGACATAAAAAAGCCTGGTTCCGTCTCGCGAGCTAGACATACAGAATAATTTTAAATTGCCTTAGATTACCATTTATCCAAACAAAGAACCAATACTAAATAATTTTACACGGGTACTCGGGCTTTCCTTAATAAGTGAAGTAAAAAAAGGGAATGGGGCCCATCTTGTACGGTCTTTAGGTTTAATTGCTGGATGTTTTGACCTTTTACGAAACTTAAGTTCAACCCTGAGTTAAGTTTGAGTTTTTTTAAATTTGGTAGAATAATGATGTATCAGTGCTTCTTTTTTGACAAATCTTGTATATATCCAATACAGTATCGATGTAGGGAGTAAGAAAAGCGCTATTGATCTTACAATATAGAAAAATAAGGGTTTCACAGGCAGCTTGAGGCCAGTATTCCAATAACAAATCCTAATGTGTAACTATATATACGTAAATGGGTGGTGCGTTCTTTAGCCAGTGTCACGAAAATTGTGAAAATGTTAGAGTGCTATGATGTAAGAGGACTCCTATTAAAGCAACACCTTTTGTACGACGGAAAAGCATTGTAAAACTATTATTGTGCGGCAAGAATGCATTATAATTCATTGTGTTACATTCTCTCTTTCCCTGTCTCTCTACCTCTCTATGTCTCCATGGACGCAACACCTGGTAGGTGTAACGTTGCTACTGTATTCTATTATGAGCATAATTTGATACATATCGCAGACTGACTATTGTGGTTATTCGGTTCAAGCTGCGTCAATGAAACGCTGAATTCATATGCCATTTTGATCAATCTACCATGATATTTCTTGCTCCATTAAATATATGAAATAATTATTGTAGTATAGAAAAATAAGTTGTACAACGCCTCAATAGGTCCAAACCAGACTATAAAAGTTATAAGAAAATACTTTTTTTGATCATTTTAATTTCTTATTTTAAATCATATTCAGGAACTGAGAAAATTAAAAACATTAAATAAAAATTGCAATCAAAACTTCGATAGAAATACTTATGCCATGGATAGCTGATTAGTACCTGGTTTGGACCTATACCGCTATTTTTCTTTTTAGATTCGAAAGCTAATTCACGCTCTCCAATAATCACGAAATAGCTCATGTAATTAAGTTTTGTATAGCCTTTAAACTTTGACAAACTAATGTTAAAAACCCAAACTTCTCACTCAATAAGATATAGGCGTGAGAAGTAGTCTTGGGATGCCATATCTTGTATTTTCTACTATATACTGGATTTCGGTCACGTATAGCAGCCTCCTAACGACGTTATCCTTGAAGGAGATTCGAACGTTCTCGGTTCCGATCATAGGGTAGATTCGAGAGCCCATAGAACCATTCTCAATATGGCGGAGTCAATTGGATGCATGTACTTTAAGGGTCTCTGTTTCTCGCTTCTTTCCTTCCTCTATTCCACTTTTCCTCTTTCTCTCTTCCTCTCTTCCTGTCTTTCATTTCTCACATTTCTGTACATATACTGCCTATGCCTCACTTTTCCACTCCTATTTCCACCCCGTCCCTCTTTAATCTTCTGAATACACCCCCAGCTTTCAACCCTCGTTTTCCAGCTCTCCTCCACTCAGACCTAACTTTTCTGATCGCAAATAATAGAGATACAATCAACTTTGAAACACAATCGACTGTTACATCCACTCGCACGCAAAGCGCTTCGGCTTAATTCCCTATCGACTTCGAGTGACATGTACATCGTTCTTTCCTTGTCAATGGTAACCCGGCTTCGAAATACGTTGTCTTTGTTGCCATTTTGTCTAAGTGATACTATATTCTAATATTTCCTCATTTCATGGATAAGAGATTTCTAATACATTTCAAGTGCAGTGCAATTTACTTCTGGAGATTCGAACTTATTTTTATATAGTATCAAACTAATTCGTTATTGTCATTGTGCCTTTATAAAATAGCAATTACATAGCAAGTGAGAGTGTACCTTCTTTTCATGATGAGGGCATTGTTTGTCGAACGAGTGGTAGGCGAGGGTTAAGGGCCCAAACCTCTCACGAGTTTCGAAAATATTGCCAGAGCCATTACGACGGCTCGCCTCCATGGCATGTACTGTATTTTTTATTGGTAGAGACGCGCAAAACGGAAAGAGTGTTCTGCTGCTGGGGCATTCAATGTGCTCTCTCTTTTCAAGTCGGCGGATTAAGCGCATGTAAAGACACTAAAAAGGAAATGCCGGTCGTACACATTTCCCGTACAGAAATTTCCCCATCTTTCCCTATTTGAAGTTGGGTTTCGATGGGGTCCCTATCATCAGCCTTGTATAGGTATGGCAAATCTATCTGTATCGTGTTTTTTTTTGTAAAAAAAAAATTCTATCCTAATGAAAAACTGTAAATATTCAGAAAAAATTACATTTTCTGTCATTATAAAAAGTTGTGAAGTAGTCTACAATGGGATAAAACGTAACATTACAAGAAGAAAAATTTCAATACATTAGAATTATTTATTTAAAAATTATTTTGTTGGTATTTCTGTTAACAGTTTGTATATTTTACTTGTACATACCTTTTTTGTCATATCAACTAAATATTCATCAGGTAATAGAAAGGGTCTAGACAGGGCCCTACTTATCGTCGGGCGATAAAAGGGCACTCTCGTTAGAGCCTGCTCAAAAGTTCTAGCTAGAACCTAACTAAAACGGAGTCAGGCCTTCTCCATTTTCCCCGACGAGCGCCCGATTCAAAATAGAAAAATCTATCCAGGTCCTTACTAAACCCCCAACGAAATTTCTACATGGATTTCTTACATTTGCATTCTGACATTTTATGATACTTAAATTTTCAAAAAATTTCGATGATTTTTGGATCGCGAAAACAACCTTAAAAAAACTAGAAACCCAGAGCTGTATCATATTGATTGTCTTTTTTCAGATTTTTTCAATCAAATTTATTCTACATAATTTTCCTCCAACATAGTAAACTTTCTCTATTTCAAATGTATATTTTTTCAAATGATTTTGAACATTGTCAAAAAAGAATGGACAGTTTCTGCATTTTCCAAATAACGATTTTTTTAGCTGGGGTTTGATTGCGTAACATCACTTCCCTCCATTTCCATATTTACCTCTTTTCAAGTTTTTGTGTATTTAAATGTTTTTCTGAATTCACATTTGGATTTAGAAGAATATGCAAATTAAACACACAGCGTGTAGTTAAAAATTACTGCAACAAATTTCAGTCTGATTTAAACTCATTATTTTTCCCTTTCCACTAAACTCTTTAGTATGAGACATATATCAATTTGATTTCGAAGAGAAAAGTTTTGAAATTTCAAACACTTTTGTGAATAAAAGTGGCTGAAATGTCAAAACATTTTTCACAGTGTACGCAGGGTAGCGTTCGCACATTATAAGGTTGTTACGGCAGAGTTGAAATTAATCGAAGACTTGCAAAGAATCTTAAGCAAACTAAATACAAGCATGAAGAACACGTGCCTCATAATTAACGTATATGCAACAAAAATTATGGCGTTTAAAAGAAGGTGTGAGAAAACAATATGCAACATTGTCGTAAACGATAAGAGAATGGAATAAGTACGTATATCTTGACTTGCATGTAAGTGTCTGTAGTGAGAACATATTTGCTGACAATTGGTGAGAGGATTTTTCTTAATTTGTGTAGAATGTGTCAGTGGAGCCTATGAGATTAGTAGGATTGTGAGGGATGAATTGAGAAGATAAAGGGTAATTAGGTACATATCACTTGGTAGAATATTCACAAATGACGGAAAGATAGATAGAGAGTTAGATAGGCATAGTAAAAAATAGTGTTCAAAATCATACCGAAATCATTATCATTTTGATATGCAACAAAAATGATACGGAATTCAAGAGCATTTTGATCGTCCGGAGTAAATGATCGACTTTTGAGATCATAATAATCTGATTCGAGACCAAGCATGAAGTCAAAACAAAATGGCTAACGTTTTTAGAGTACTTTAGCTCATATACATGCTTTTATGATCTCTGATCGTGCGGTATACTTGAAAATTTTAAAAATAACGAAATCAAATATTAGAAAATATCACCTGTTAGGTGCAGTTGTCCCTTGCATGCGGTTAGATAGAATGTTTAGGTTATGCCCTTATAACACCGGCGCCAAGAACACGTGGGGATATTGTTTATTCTGACAAATGAAACAAAAAATATGATCAATTCAATCCGAATGGGTACATCATTATGATCTCGAGAGTCAAATGTTCATTGAAGACAAATGCTGTGCAACAATATTGATCAAAGAATAGGATAAAAGCAAAATTAACGCGCGACTAATATGACATTCCTGCGAAGAATGGGGTGCAGAGGAGACAAAAGGTGACACATATGTGTCAACTATGTCGTTAGGACGGTTAGGGCATTTTGAGAGAATGAAAGATAAGCGACTAACGAAACACATGTATCAAGATCAAGTAAATGGCATTGCGCCCAGAGGCAGACCATGGAAAGAATGGTTAGAATGTGTGAATGAGACTCTAATTCAAAAGCACATAAGAAGCCAAAAAACAAAATAGCTTGCATAATGAAATGCATGAACGTGAAGGAAGCGAGAGAGGTGTGCTGTGTACTAAGAGAGAAAAGTGTGGCGACAAATACTTTATAAGTTCAGCGTCTTGAATAGTTTCTACGCAAAATGTTGGATAGGGACGAATTATGTTTAAGTTAATGTTCTGAAATCTAAAAAATTCACTGAATACATCTTTTTTGCAACTTACTTACGTATTCGACCTAGGCCTAAAGGGTTTTTTCTTTACATATTAATTATATTTCAGCCGTCAGCGTACAAAATAATTATAAAAAACTATTTACTGAAAACAATACTTTTATTATATTAAATCCTGCGGTTGTCCTTATGACAAATTTTTA
>NC_046660.1:120942797-120945597 GCF_010883055.1 Belonocnema kinseyi | reverse complement strand
TCTTCTTAATATTTTGACACCAAAATCATGTCGATACACCTTACCGACTGCGAGTAAAGCCACCCACGCTTTAACTTGACAGACTGTATATATATATATATAATTATTAAACGTTTTCGCAGAAAATTCGTGAACACCTAGAATCGAACCCTTACCGCCTATACTCTGTTCCCCGACAGAAGGCACCACAGAACGACCAAATTTGGTTTTCTTCGCGCAGTCTCATGTTCAATCTTTTCAAGAAGGCATGATTACCTAAGATGTTTCAGCCAATCTGAAGTGAAGCACTACAACTTTATTTTAATTTACGATTTTGATTGATTTACGACACTGGCGGGTAGTGGGCTTTATATTTTCTACTACTTCTGTTTTTGTTTACCGAACTCAGTTTGGGTGAGTATTGATCCAGCGAGATTTTTTGCCAACAGGCAGGTCAAAGTGAGGATATTAAAACATTTTTACATTCTCACCAGAAAAGGTATTAGATTTGTGTAAAATTTGATCCACCCCCCGCTACCCCCAATTTTTGTCAAGTGTCCACGTATTGAGACCCCTTAACTCAGAAAAACAGATTTTTACGAATGTGTCTGTCTGCCTGTATGTCTGTATGTATGTCTGTATATCTGCCTATGTGTATGTCTAATGTCTGTCTGTGAACACAAAAACTTTTGAAAAAATTACTCTATTAGATTGCTCTTTGGTACACTCGTTTAGTATTCTAAACTAAAGGTCAAGTTCGTAAGCTAGCCATTTTGGATAAAAATTTAAAGAGCGGGCACATTTTGAATATTTTTGAGACCACTTTTTTCAAAATTCAAAAATTCTCTGTACAATTATTCATAGTATTCAACAAGTCGTACAATTTATCCTATTGACTTTTTGCAAAAAATCTAAAATTACCAGAGTTATAGCATTTACACAATTCCAAAAAACAAACTTAAATGAACATTTTATGCCAAATAACGCGCGATATGAAAAAAAGTCAAGAGAAGAAAAATGTTGATTTTTGCATGCCCTACAAGATTATTATAACAATTTGTTGAATTTTCTTGAAAAATCCAAAATTCAAATTTTGACAGCATTAAAAACAATGAAAAGTCCAAAAATTACATTTTTCGGCCAAGCTTTGCAAAATATGGTAAAAGATAAATTCACCAAAATTGTGCATTTGAAAAAGATCTACAAATTTGTTATTAACCACTTTTTGATAGGATGCGTAGTTTTGGCTTTAAGTATTAAAAAATGTGCTGCTGCGTGGGCACTTTCTCACCACTACTTAGTCTTAATTTCTTTTTCCTCTCGTGTGTGAGGTTTCAAAAATTTTAACTTTTCATGTTTTTGATGCTATTTTTCATGATTTAAACTAAAAACATAACTATCAAAAAATTATTAGTGACAAATACAGTGCAACATTTCAATAGCCCTCCCTTCTAGCCCCAAAATCGGCGCTATAAAAGAGTTTCACTGTAAATCATTTTTACATTCTCATCAGGGAAGGTATTAGATTTGTATAAAATTTGATCTCCCTAGTTTTTGTCAGAAGGTCTACGTTTTGAGAACCCCTGAATCGGAAAACAGGTTTTTACGAATGTGTCTATCTGTATGTCTATATGTCTTTCGATATGCCTGTCTTTATGTCTCTCTCTGTCTGCGAGCACGTTAACTTTTAAGAAAAAAAATCTATTAGATTGGCTTTTGGTACACTTTTTTAGTGTCCTAATCTAAATGCCTAGTTCGTTAGTCAGACATTTTGGATAAAAATATTAAAAGTGAGCCCATTTTTAAAATTTTAGAGTACACATTTTTTCAAGATTCAATAATTCTGTGTACAGCTGTTCATAGTACCTGAAAAGAAAAATTTTACTTTTCGATAGCCCTACAAGACTATCATATAGATAATTAATAAATAAGCGCACGGTTAATTTTTATATATTTTTGTCGGATATACTTGTAATTAATCGGTATATATAAGTTACAACGCTTTTAATGTAATTAAAATTTCGCAACCAAAGGGAGAGATTCGAACGCACAAACCTAAGCACGCAAGTCAATTGTCTTAACCATTACACTATTACACGAGTTTCGATGTATAAAATAATTTCGAAATGCATTTTTAACTGAGAGGTGCGACCTCGGGAACGACTTATGAATACACGCCTATGCCATCGCGGCACACAACAATAGCTCTCGGATTTACCTTATAACCATAGAATTCAGCTGAAACAGTTACGGAACACAAAAACCTCCTGCTCCAATAAACTCCCCAGTGTATGCGAGATGTGAAGAAGTTCTGTTATCCCAAATTTTGTTATTATTTATAAAACCCCCTTGTTTAGTGGGAATATGGTCTAACGTGACGATCGTCACAGAAATTTCAAAAAGGAAGGCTATATAGGTGATGCAACCCATCCATTGCCGATTGCGCCGTGAATTCAGCCGGTCTCGAGTAAAAATGCTTCGACTTGAGGTCGACTTGAATTGCCCCCAATCAAGTCATGGCGAAGTCGAAAAGGTCGACTTGAGCATGTCTTGAAGAGATAAATTGATCTATTGAGTCAAATTTTTATGACTCCAACACGAGCGGTTTATAACTTCGAGGGTATATCTGTCTTACAAAAAGGTTCAGTCTGATTGTCATACAAGCTAGTCTTTGTTAATGATTAAACAATCTTGTATATTTTTATACAATATATATATATATATGTCATAAGGACAACCGCAGGATTTCGCCGGGAGCGGGTGCTAATCTGAAAAATTGCACCCGCTTCCAGCGAAATCGCGGTAAAATTTCAGCCATAAC
>NC_046660.1:120938381-120942697 GCF_010883055.1 Belonocnema kinseyi | reverse complement strand
ACATTCAAACTAGGTTAGGTGGACCAAACGTCCCTTGACGAGCGCGACATGGTAGATGTGTGGCGTAACAGAGTATCTCTCGTGAATTCCCGACTTGGGGCAAGCCTCCGCAAAAATCCACACAAATTGTTTTGATATACTATTCATATGTGGGAGCCATCTTATTATTTTTAGCCATTTTTTAATTTTTTTAAATAATAATTTAATTATTTTGATTGAAAAGAGAAAAACTGGTCTGGGACTTGCCAGCGCCACTTTTTAAATGGGGCAAAATAGGGCAATTTCTACACGGGCACCTGGTTGGGCTTACATCTTTTATTATTAAACTTTGTACTTTAAAGCAGTTTTCTTTCGGATCTTGCATTTTTTAAAGTTTGAGACCGATATTTTATGTATGAAAAAAGTTTAAACGTTTAAAAAATGTCGAGGTTCAGCAAAAAGATGAAATAATTTTCAGTGAAGTTCCTATCCATAGGAAGTGCTTAAACGTAATTTATTGTACTCTAATGCATTTTTCAAAGTTTCAGCTCGATATTTTATTAACAAAAAAGTTCTTAGGTTAAAAAAAAATTCAGTAATCTGATAAAGTTAGGTCGGTAATATAGGTATTTGGCTTTGCCACATGCCCTTAAATAAGATATAATTCACCTACAATAGTCTAATCTATTTCGGAGAAGATTTATCCGTCAGAAGAATGTTTTATTTGTGTTTTCTGTTGCTGATTCTACATGTCTTACCGAAATTTGCTCACTTCAGCGTGACGCAGTAAACGACATCAGAATTATTCTCATAACTTTGGTGGAACTTTCGACAAAATATGTTTAATTTTTAACAGTTTTTATTCCATCGTAGGATAAACTTTCGCCAAATAGCATGTAAACTTTAACAGCGGGAAATTTTAAATGCAAAAAAATTTAACTTTAGTTTTTTCTGTGATAAAAAAGAGTGTGGAGTGAATGACGCGTGAAAAGAAAGACCTGGAATACTACTATCAGCGAGAAAATTCGAGTCCTCTGGCTTTGACGTTGAATAAGTATATGAAGAAAAAATGGTAGGTTAATGAAAAGGGTCTCATGTTAAAGGTGAAAATGCTGTACGTTAATGAGCCGAAAAGTAATATTCTAAAAAATTATTTGTAGCTTACAGATCTGAAAATATGATGAAAAGTAAGGAAATTTGATAGATTTTAAAAACAGTGAACTTTGAAGCATAGTTTTTTATAGAAAAAATAATAGGAAAAATCTAAAAAAAATCATGGTGCTACATTACACATTTCTGAACAGATTGCTGTCGAAAAAATTACAAAATATAAATAATTGTTCGTTTTTTGTAAATAAATATGCGAGCGCACTATCTTCAGTTCTAATGAAGACAATGAAGTGATTTAAATTGTAGGTAGTTAGTTGAACTATCTGTAATAATTTACAATTTAAAGGAAGCATGTGCTTCTTGTTGTCTTCGTACAAATTGCGATATTTGAAGTCAGTTTTTTATGTAGGATAGCAAGTGCGAAGGGGTTTAAAGGCCAGAGTGAGGCTCGGAGGCACAAGTTGGGTAGGTCGGGCTGAAGAAAACTGAGGACGATCCCCTGAAAAAACGGCACCACGCTGGGCTCTCGTACTTGCTTTCCTATATAAAAAACTGACTTCAAATATCGCAATTTGTACGAAGACAACAAGAAGCACATACTTCCTTCAAATTGTAAATTATTACAGATAGTTCAACTAACCACCTCATATTTAAATCACTTAATTATCTTTATTAGAACTGAAGATAGTGCATACGTACAACATTTGCACCTTTAAAATTATACCTTTTTCATTAACCTAACATTTTTTCATCGCATACTTATTCAACGTCAAAGTCAGAGGACTCGAATTTTCTCGCCGATTGTAATGGGCTCGAGTGGGGTCTTTACATGATGAAATTGTGAGGCTCTTCACTTGTCGTGATCGCTAGAGTGATTTATCAGCAACCTGAGTTGGAAAAGTATTGCGTAACAAGCGTGTTATTCAAATAAATAACACGAAAATCCTAGGACAATGGAAAAATCTATCGCCCCCTCCCGCCATTACTCCCGTCCTCACCAAGGGAGTCACGCTTACTCCGAAAGGGATATGACAAATGAAAAATATCTACCATATTGATTGAAACTTGCAAAAGTGTCGTCTCGAATGCGAAGGCAAGCCAGTAAGGTGTTTTGTAGATATTACAGTGCTTTATAAATCTAAATTAAAAGAAACACGGCAGGGCCCCGTAGCCAGCCGTAGGGCCCGACAGGCCCGCCCCCGAAATTCCGCGAATTCTAACATTTTCCTATAGATGTGAAAAAAATCTAAACTATAACTACGTTCTGCCCC
This sequence comes from Belonocnema kinseyi, assembly GCF_010883055.1. Classification (NCBI taxonomy): domain Eukaryota; kingdom Metazoa; phylum Arthropoda; class Insecta; order Hymenoptera; family Cynipidae; genus Belonocnema; species Belonocnema kinseyi. The sequence goes on along the minus strand of NC_046660.1, from coordinate 120,940,337 downwards.
CCCCCCCCCCCCCCCCGAACCAAATTTTTGGCTAAGAGTCTGAAACACGGTAACTCATATTAAATTATATATATAAATGAACATGTTAGCTACCTCATATGCTTCTTTTTGAAAAATGTCAATATTAACTCAATATAAATTCGAGTTATTTTCAGTGAAAATTCTCTGACGAACATCGACTATTCAATCTGAAATTCGACTCACATTTCATTGAATTCTAGTAGAAAAACTGATTGAATTGCCGTGAAAAGTCGCTGTTTCTCAGTGAATTTGTATTGTCTTATATAGCAATGCAAATCTTTACGGCTTTGATTTAGGGACGTGGCTCATTTCTCACTGATTACAATTTAGAGAATTTCCGAAACTTTTCTCAGTAAATTGTCACCTATTCTCATTGCCACTGAATTATTATAATTGTTTTGAGCTTAGATATTAGTATCATTACCGTTAATTTCGTGTTTTCAAAGAGAATTATTCGGATAATTTAATTATTAAATTTGAAGTAATTAATTAATACATATTATGTATATTTCTGAATTGACAAATTACAATACAATTATACATATGTATATTGAACACATGTCAAATTTACTTTTCGTTAATGTCAACAGCAGATTGAAAGAGGTGAAGAACTAAATAGGAAGTTCCGTGCTCTGTTTTTGCGGAAACGACTCGAAAATGATGGCGAAATTCTCTTTTCCGAACAGGTAATTTTAGAATTTCACTTTTTACTGAAAACAACGGCATCCCATCAGCGAGCCATCACCCGCTCAGCTCTCGGCATGGCTTTTTGTTTCGTACCTTCGTTCTCGTCCTTTGTTTCCGTGAGTCGTCGAGGAAATGACAAACAAATGAGCAGCTCTATTCGCCTGTCGTCACCATGGCGATATGCGTCGCTGTGGTTATCGACGTTTTAACTTTAGCCTCTTGCACGACGTTTTTCTGTTTAATATCCAGATGTAATACTGCCGTGCGAATGAAATAAAGCGTACCTGCCGTTCGGGTAAGTCATGTGTCACTTATACGACTGTTTAAAATGGTATTTAATTCGCGCAGTCTTTATAAGCACCCATTATGTACATCGTATTGCAAAATGGATATTCAAGAAATACCAACAAGAATCATGAACATTTGAGTCCTATTTTGAAAATTCGTAAAAGTGACAGACTACTTATCCTACCTTCAGATGTATGATTTATTTCATTTACACGGCAGAATATATCTTCTCATTTAAAAAGCAAAACTATTTCAAAGTTTTATTTTAAATCAACCTACATTATTCCATTATTAAATTTACTTTATGCTTAATAAAAATATAAAACTCCCCAAATACTGAAGAAAATATAAGAGAGTACCCAAATAAGAGACACCAACACTATTCGATGTGAACTATACAAAATTGCGGGAAATTTCTCGACTTTTGAGTGGGGAAAAATCCACATTTTCTTTGAGGAAAATCGTTTTTCCCAAGATTTGGGGAAATATTCCTAAAAGTCCTTATAATTCAATAAAAGATTGGTAAAAACTCCCGAAAATTCAGGAAAGCAGATAACACCTACATTTTTGCGAGCTACAGGTATCCCATATTTAGAGAACTACGTCTGGCAACTATGCAATTTCTAAACCTTACATATGTAAAATCAAAAACCTGAACACTTCCTATAGTTTCCTATTTATTTACTCATTCTCTATCCCTCCATGCAAACTTAATTGCTAAATATTTATTAAATACATAATACCCTAGTGAAAAAATCTTCTGGGGCTGGCCAGCCTCAGAACGACTGAATTCTAATGTGGCGCTAACCAGATGGTGTAGTTTAGAGCTAACCAGCACTGTAACACTTTAGTGAAATCCTGTCACAAGTCAATAAATAAATAAATGATAACTAAATTAATAGTAAATAGTACATAATAAAGAAATAGTCAAACGTATTAACTGAAAATTTTGTTTAAAAA
>NC_046660.1:120935152-120938281 GCF_010883055.1 Belonocnema kinseyi | reverse complement strand
AAGTTATTGGCCTGTAGTTCTTCGGGTCAGCTAAGTTGCCTAGTTTCGGCAGGAGTATTGTGCGCCCTTCCACCAACCACTCTGGAATCGGCTCTTCCGACTCCAAATATGAGGTGAAAATACGGGCCAAATGCTGATGGGTTGCTGGTCCCGGTGCGGAATAGTTCTTCATCCCTCTTAATACTTTTTTCACCTCCTCGGTAGTGATGGGTGGGTATTCTTTATCAGGTGTTATGAGGGCAACACATAACTCCTTGAAGCTATTTATATTTTCTGAGTCTTCGTCCAGTCTATGCTGAACTTCGTAGATTTCTCTCCAAAATACTTCGACCTCTTCTGGTTTGGGTGGGTGTTCGACAGTAACTGGAGGGTCTTGGAAGAGTCGAGATGGGTCAGAGAGAAACTGTTGATTTTCTCTGACCCATCTCTCCCTCCGCTCTAGACTTCTCTTAGCATCAGATAGTATCCGTATTCTCTCAACAACATGCTGCCTGATGGTTCGCAGCTTTGACTTGTTAAGTGTGATAACGGGTCCGGAGTTGGCGCGCGAACTTTCGAACCTTGGCGGTAAAATTTCTGCCAGATGTGATGTAGTCAATCACACATTGAATGCGGGACGCGTACTGTCTTGCCCAGACTAACTTTATGGCAAGTTGATGCATTCGTCTTTTGGTCTTATGATCAGCCGTTGGTTTTGTTTTACGGTTCGCATCGGCCAAAGCTCTCGCTGCATTATACACACAATGATTGATAGCCCAGAGGTCGGATTCACCGGAAAAATGTCCACGAAGCTCGTCATCCATTTCAGCCAGATCTTTAGGCTTGAGAGAAACCTTGGTGTTGATGTTTCTCCGGGTCGTAAAGCATCGCTGTTCATCTGTTGAATGCCTGCCCGCGGTTGGTCTTAGTGTCGCCTCTCTTTCTTTGTTGCCGGCTTGTTCCAGCCGTGGTAGAGTAAGCGTTCCGCTTACATAGCCCCGTTTACGGAGTAGTTCAGCATGGTTTCGCAGACGTTGCTGCGAAAAGTGCGATAGCTCCGGGTGTTTCTCGCACCACAGATCATGCAGCCGTGCCATGTAACCCCGTTCCGGGCCACACGCGTATCGTAGCAGTCTAGCAAGTCGTGATTCAGTCGCTCCGTCCACCCAAAGGTCACGAGATCTCTTTGATCTATCGCATTGAATCCATTTTCATTTTCAAATAACTAATTTAGTAATTACAAATTTTTCATTTATAAATTTTAATCTCATATATGAACCGAAAAAGGTTCCTATAGAGACAGGTTTACTTGGGACAAGTAAACGTCGTCTTAGCCAAGACATGGCTCGACTTGAAACAAGTTAACGCCGTTTTACCTGGCGTTGCTATAAAAGTAAGACGTCTTGTCGTCCGACAAGGACTATAATTACTTTTCAGACGTTTTACGTACTACCACACTTTCTCCTAAAGCCACGAAGAAAAAGATATCGCATAATGATATCGCAAAACCTCTGTGTTGAAATAAAGCGCAATATGATGACGTACAAGCAGGTTTCGGAGCCTTTTAGGGTATTATAATGCACTGGCATTGCTTGGCCACTACTAGAACCCTCGTATATATACACGGAGAAGAAGGTATTGCACAATGATATCGCAAAACCTCTATATTGCAAGAAAGCGCAATATGATAACGTACAACCAATTCCCGGAGCTTTGTGCGATATTATAATGCACTAATATCACAGGCAAAAATGAAGTTAAATTTTGTTGCTGTCGTTTGCTACGGCGTCCTTAGCAGCGATGCGAAAAAGACAGAATATGAGTCAGTTCGAGTTATAAATCAGGGCTCTAGATTTAAAACAATCACAGAGATAATTAAAATTTTGCTGCAGCTAAGACCTGCAACTGTTAATGATTAAACATATTTCGGCGAAAATTTTACTGAGGTTAGGAAAATAATTCTAAACTCGTCGACTGCGTCGCGCTGAAGTGATCAAATTTCAGTAAAACATGTAGAATCAGCGACATAAAACACACAAAAATATGTACTTACTGATATTTTTCCGCCGAAATAAATCACATTATTGTAGACGAATTAAAACTTACTTATTACAATTTAGCAAAAGCGCAAAATGTAACTGACGGATGGGAATCCCAATTTCTTACGTTATAGATTGCACAATTATGCGGTATATAATGTAAAAACTTGCAATATACGATATCACGATTTTGCGCTACTATCATGCGATAATTACGATATATAGCGCAGGAATTACGATACATATTGCAATTCCTGCGATATCGTTTTCTCTGTGACTGAGAAAAAAATGTGGTCCAAAATTTTGTTGTAAAGTTTTGCGGAGGCTTACCCCAAGTCGGAAATTCACGAGAGATACTATGTTACGCCACACATCTGCTATATCGCGCTCGTCAAGGGACGTTGGTCAACATAACCTAGTTTGAGTGTTTGGTGAAGTTATATATATATATATATATTGTAAGTCAATGTCTTGTGAGCTAACGTTTGCTTTCCTTAAATCGCCCGAATTGAAGTCTGGTACAGAGGGTTTCATTTTTGCATGCCAAGACGGTGTCATTTCCACCTTAACATACCGTTGCCCCATTTTGAGCCAAGACATTCCCGATGATAGCTGCAGGGCTTGCCATGCACACCCCGAGCATTTAGCTCACATACTATCTAGTTGTCTAACTCACGCGGGAACGACCTACATTTAAAGGCACAATGCGGCACTAAGAGTGCTTTATTACCATCTCTGTCACTCCTACGGCATTCACCTTAATATCGCTCCTCTAAATGCTCCTAGGGAAAGTGAGTCAATTGTCGAGAATGGGAAGTGCCGCATATACTGGAACTTTATATTCTCGACAATTGTTTCTGTTGCTCACTCGAGGCCTGACATGGTTCTTCTTGACTTCGAGAAGCGAACCATGTTCGATATCGAATTTTCGGCACCAGCTGATAAAAACATCATAGCCAAGGAGAATGAAAAGAAAGAGAGGTATCGAAACCTTATAAGGGAGTTGCAGCGATTGTATCCGGAATATTCTGTTAAACTGATCGTCCTTATCATCGGCGCTCTTGGAGGTGCCAAGCTTTCACTTGCTAATAGCCTAAAAAGCATCCCTGCA
>NC_046660.1:120918921-120935052 GCF_010883055.1 Belonocnema kinseyi | reverse complement strand
ACCGCGATTTCGCTGGAAGCGGGTGCAATTTTTCAGATTAGCACCCGCTCCCGGCGAAATCCTGCGGTTGTCCTTATGACAAATTTATATATATATATATATGTGTGTGTGTGTGTGTGTAAATAGTTTTTTAGAAATATTTTGTACTCTGACGGCTGAAACATAATTAATATAAAAAGAAAAAACACTTTAGGCCTAGGTCGAATACGTGTTAAGAAACATCGTGGAAGACAAGAACTTAATTTCTTTTCATTGTGTTAATAAAAATAAATAAATGTATTTATTTATATTTAAAAAAATTGTACTCGCCCAAGAAGAATTTGAAATATATTATTAGTAATTCTGTAACAATTACTAGACGTATGCACTGCGAAAATTTTCTTTTACTGCTAAAGTTTTAAAAAATTTGGAAACTTAGGTGAAAATAAGTTGCAAAAAAGATGTATTTAGTGAATTTTTTAGATTTCAGAACATTAGCTTAAACATAAGCCGTCCCTATCCAACATTTTTTGTACAAACTATTTAAGGGCATGCTCTTTGTGACCACGTGACCGAACTAGTCCCCGGATATGAGCATTTCTTTTGGTGTTCACTGTGTCCACACGGAGTGAGATATCGTGTTTGAAATTTGACAGATTAAATAAAAAGCACTAAAGAACGTTTGTATACATCAATGTGTTTATAATTTTAAAGATAGTTTATTTATAAATCGATGAAAAAGGATATTACCATTCGAATAATAGCACTATGCAGATAATTTTTGGTTTGATGCATTTCGGATTTTTTGGTCTGCGTATATTGAGTACTGACACCAGTTTTGGATTAAATCGTCTAAACCTTTAAAAAATTGATGTAAGCAATAAAATTTGCACATTCGTTGAAAATCAACAAATAAGTATCTATACATACACGTAACCTATAATTATTTTTCGAACATTTTTAGCGATTCCTAGCGGAGAGAAAAAGAAAATTTGACCGTCGATAAAGTCGAGACCACGTGACTAAGTTTATTCATAAAATTTTTGTGTGGAGAATGAAATAATTTTGAGATTTTGAGAATGAATGAATTTTCCTTATTTTCTGTCCTCACTACGTCCAAACGGATTGAGATATCGTGTTCAGGATTTAGGAAGTTATGCCGAAAGCACTAAGGAACGTTTGTCTATATTAAAATGTTCATAATTACGAAGAAAGTTTTCGAGTAAAATACTACAGGAATTAGGAAATAAACTTTTAACTTCAATAAAGTAGATGCCTCGATTTAAAAAAATCGAGGAACACCTTAGAATGTCATACTCGAAAATTCGTCCAAGTCCCACCTTGAGAAATGTGCATCTTCAGAAAATAATTTAAATTTTCTAATGGTTATATATTCTTGTAGATTTTTTGTACTGGTATGAAACAATTCCAAGGATAAAAATAAAATTTCGCCCGGGGGCGAAAGACAAGACGAGTCCGACGCCGAGTCCCGCTGGTTGGTTCAGTGTCAACAATAGTTATCAGCTGATCGATTCAACGTCAAGAATTATGGAAGTTGGTTGGAGAACTCCGACGAGTAAATTTTAGCACATTGCTGGTGTTGCTATGTTTCCAATTTGAAATTTATCTTTTATTTTTAGGACCAAAGAAATGAAAATCATTTTACACCGAAATTTCATGAACGAACTTAGTCACTTGATCTCGACTTTATCGACGTTCAAAGTTTCTTTTTTTCTCTGCTAGAAATTGCTAAAAATGCCCAAAAAATAATGATAGGTTACGTGTGTGCAGATACTTATTTGTTGATTTGCAACGAAGGTGCAAATTTTATTGCTTATATTAATTTTTTCAAGGTTTAGACGATTTAGTATAAAATTGGTGTCAGTGCTCAATATGAGCGAATAAAAAATCTAAAATGCATCAAACCAGAAATGATCAGCAAAGTGCTATAACTCAAATGGTAATATCCTATTTCATCAACTTAGAAATAAACTTTCTTTAAAATTACCAATATATTGATGTATATAAACGTTCTTTAGTGCTTTTTATTTTATGTATCAAAGTTTAAACGCGATATCTGAATTCGTGTGGACGCAGTGAACACCAAAAAAAATGTTCATAACCGGGAACTAGATTGGTCACGTGGTCACCGAAGAGCATGCCCTTAAGACGCTAAACAAAAAATACCATTGTTGAATTTTAAAAAACGTCGACAAGGTTGCCTTTATACGGGAGATTCCGAGTATACACACTGAGAAACTTTGTACTGGAAAAATTACTAAATTAGGTTACAATCGAGGGACACAGGCGATAATTCGTATATTTTAATACAATAATCGTAAGCTATGCTATTTTTATATGAAACAGGAATTGCTATTGTCTGTAGAAATATAAATTATACTATGACCCTTTCTATTTTTTTGTATTATGGAGTATGACAAATTCGGAAGATCGCTCTCGAATATTAGTAAGTGACTTGGTAAGTGAGCCTAGCGTTGGACCGAGTGCAGCCGAGCGTGAACGAGGTCAACCGACCAACGCTCTGCTGAAATTCCTTAAATTTGTCAATCACTCAATTTGGTTTGATGCAAATATCCTTATAACAATAAATTAGGATAAATCGAGAAGTTACAATTGAAAGACAAATTTTCTACGGAGAGCAAAAAATTATTTTTCAACCTCGATATTAGGATATTTGATTGCGTTAAGATATAGTGCTTAAAATTTTTAAAAAGCCATCACTGTGAACGTTTATAGAATAATTTAATGTAAATCAATTTGAGTGCTAGCATTTACTTCATAAGGGTGATAAATTTCTGGATCACTTTATCTAATTTAGCCGAATGGAATATCGCTGTACTGCCGCATTGGAGACCAGTTGTCGATTCCCACCAGCTTTACTTTAATCACATTTTTCTGTTTCAGCTTGTGATATAATATTCCTGCATGTATATAATAATATATAAACTATATATAATCGTATGTACTGTACAATTGCAATTTAAATAAATATAATAGTGCAAAAGAGTTCAAAATCCCATAATAAATAAGTCTGCATTTACGTCGTATGCTCGTGTCAACTGATACGTATCGTAACCTTCAACGCGACGCGGCACATGTTGGGTTCATTTTTTCGTCTGCTAATCTGACTGCACCAATTTTTACTAATTCGCTTACTAAATGAGTGCGCCGGTCTCTCTCGACGTTACTATAGTTCTTTGCAAATATTACTATCTTCTGTAGAAATAAATGTAACATTTTTAAATTTTACTCCAATGAATTTTGTAGTTCGGCACTCGTTACTAGTTACTACTCGGAGTAGTAAACATTACAAAAGTTCCCCTATGTCCCTCCATTGCAAACTGAAAATAGTAAAATCTAGTCGCTTCTTTCCAATCGTCTGGGACGTCTTCCATCTCGAAACATAAATTTATCAATTCGCACAGTCTATGTGGTATGCACGCGCCACCGTGTTTAAGCATTTCAGCGTTAATACCGTCTACACCGGCAGCCTTACCGTTTTTCAAGTTCTTAATTATATCCCTATCTTCAGTGACACAGACTTTTTCAAATGAGTTTTCCATCGCATCGTGTTCAACATCGCAGTTTTGGTGTCCTATAGCTTCATCTCCGAATTGTCTCCTAAAATAGTGTCTGAAAGCCTCTAGTATTCCGTCTGCATCATATACCATTTCCCCCCTACTATTTCTCGTGTTGACAATTTAAATGTAGATTATACAAACTGTTAAGAGAAATATCATAGCATTGTAGACTACATTACAACTTTTTACAATGAGAGGAAATGTAATTTTTTATGAACATTCAACATTTCTAAAGACGGAACTTAGAAATTTGAACTTATACTTTCACAATTGTTTAATAACAACATTTTTTTAACTTTTGTGTAAGGTTTGGTTTTTAGATGTTTTAGACCTGTCAACAACGTTTGAGATTGACATAGAATGTAATTTTTGCAGAACATTTACAATTTTTCATAAAGATGGAACTTAGAATTATTTTCTTTAAAAAAAAAGGAAAAAAATGTCTTTTCGCGACAGTTGTATTTAAAGCTTAATACATTTAAGAGCACACAAACAATGATTTTAAACGTATACAATTTTTTTCAATATTTATACTATCGGCATACTACTGCGCCAATCGTAAAGCCATCCGTTAGCCAGTACTGGGCAAGTTGGCGAGTGTCTGTACAGGTGATCAGTACTGGGCAGTCCTGCTCTGGTAAATCACTGGCCAACTGTACTTGACATATACTATTCATTAGTGCCCTTAATCAAGTTTTTGAGAATAACAGGTTTAAATATTCATAAAAATATTATTTATGCATAATGAAACCTTCAAAAATCTCCAAATTAAAATTTCAGACAATATAAGATTTTAGGCATTCTCTGGTAGGGGCCCCATTAGATACAAATGGACTTGCCATACCTATACGAAGCATTGATGTCTTCACTAGAACCTGACAGGGCACTTGTCAGTTTTTTCTAGACTATATGTTCTGATAGGGACCTAAGCAGTTTTTTCTAGACTAGATATTCTGAGAGAGGTCCCATTGGAAACCGACCTCAAATAGGGAAAGATGGGGAAATTTCTGCAGAAGTATCTGTTTAGAGCCAAACCTGGGCCAGATTAGACTGCCAAGGTGTTAAAATAATCGTGAATTGATAGTGTGATGAGGTCAGACTTGGACCAAACTGGCGTCAGACCTGGACCAGATCAGATCTTCCAGACTAGTAAGTCTAGAGAAATTCAGACCTGGGCCAGACCCGTAACCAGACTGCCAGGACATTTTTTTACACGGGTAGCTGTCCCAAGATTTGACTGATTAAAATAGCTGAAAATCGGTCACTGCCAATCCGTAAAAAATTACTTAATGATTAAGTGAAACAAAGACGTTTGAGAGTTGGCAGCATTGCGCAATGTCAGTTTAGCAGTCATAGTAAAATAATATTTTCGTAGTTTCAATCAAATAATTATCGTAAATACTTAAAACCCGTTAAGTAAGTATTTCTATAAGAGTTAGAGTATTTTTTCCCGCAGTTAATTCGGTAAAATTCAGCCCAAAAATTATAAAATTTCATTAGTTAAGGAATTTTTTTGCTGCGCAATTGATTAGTGAATAAGTCCAAAACCTTTTTATACCGTATGAAAATAAATTCTCAACTATATTATCTTATACCTTGTGATTCAGCAAACTTGCGATTTGTTACACTGTAACAAATGTTTAAACTTCCTTCTAAAAATAAGTTATTTAAAGGCATCCTGTGTATAAATTTCCCCATCTTTACATATATGAAGTTGAGTTCTGATGGGGCCTCTATCAGAATATCTAGCCTACAAAAAACTAATGGGTGTCCTGCCAGGTTCTGGTGAAGAATTCCATACTTCGTATACGTATGGCAAATCCATTTGTGTGTAATGGGGCTCCAACCAGAGATTTTCTAAAATCTTATGTGGCAAATATAATTTTGAGGCTTTTTAAAGTTTCAGTATGCAAAAATAATGTTTCTATGAGTATTTAAACTCTTTATTATCAAAAACTTGATTTAGGGCAATAATGAATATGCACTGTAAAAAATTGTAAAGTAGTCTGTAATGGCAAAAAACGAAATATTATTCAAAGAAAAATTTCAGTCGATTAAATTTATTTAATTGAAAATGATTTCATTGATATTCATGTTAACAGTTTGTATATTTGATGTTTAAATAATGTCGTTTGATAATAAAAAGATAATAAAAGAGAGTTTAAAATTAGGCGTTTTATCTATTTTAAGCTGTAGGTTATGAGGACGACTTTTTCATCGAGGTTCAACTTGAAGCGCTAGAAATTTTATTTGTAATATAACGTTTAAGAGTGAAATATATGTATTCACTGGAAACAGGACCATTATTATTTAAAGTAAAATACTCGAAATTAATTAATGTTTATTGTTTAAATACCTTTTTACAGTCTATGATGATGAACAAATAAAAGTACTGGCTGCCAGTAGCGTGACAGTACCCTGTAGGAGTCCCGCAGGGGCTCTTCAATTGAATTGTAGGTGAGCTAACCCCACTAGAACCCTACTAGAAAATCTAGTAGGGCCCCCGTGGACTCAACGTTATGTTCTAGATGGGGCCCCGACTAGTTTCTGCACGGGATATGAGCGGTAAACGAAAACAATATGGTAAATCTATTCGAGATGATTCTTCAATAATAAGATAAATAATGCAATTTATAGACACCATACACGGAGAGAGAAATTGGCCTCCTAACCTTCCGAGTAAGCGGTCTACGCCCTTACGTGACCGGTAATGTGGTTTGCCCACTATTTGAACGCTGAGAGTCCAACTTGTCAGAATGAAATATTAATAAGGTGCGGTCATGATGCGCGAATAAGTAATATAAGTATCCGTGCGAACGCCGGTCGGGATTGAGAGTTACTCCGAGTTGAAGGCCTGGAGTCCAACATTCGTTGTTTTTCCAAGCTCCAACACTGGTGCCCCCACGCTTTCAGTGAGAGACAGTGGGACCACTAGTCCGATAGTGCTGCCATGGCGCATGAGGCTGGTAAGCTAGGGGGGCAATTTCTCTCTCCGTGCAGATAGAAGAAAAATTCAAATAGTATCATATAGATAAAAACACCGCGCTTTTCACCTCATATTGTTGAATTACACTGCAGTCCCGCAATAAAAGTTCCCATTATAGATGACAAGGTGGTCCAAGGGGGTGAGTAACTGGCGCTGCTAGGTCAGCGGAGCAACTCCACTACAATGCAGGAGTGTATAAAAAAAAAACAAAATCACACTTACAGAATGAACCAAATTTTAATCTGAATATTTTGAAGATTACAGCATTTATAATGCGATATTTTGTATCATACTGTCACGTGATCAATTCTTTGAAGCGAACTCATTCATAAACTAATATGTTGAATGAATATGCTAGAACGGTTAGACGTTCTTTTTTTGTTGTAAGTCTGTAAAACAATAGTTACAAATAAGTTATTACCTTCCTCTAACTCTAGAACATGTTTTACGTATGAAAAGTATCGGAAAATAGATTTGAAGATACCGTATCATTATAATTGTAATGGGCCCAAAATCAGAATCAGGAACGTACGTATAAGTCGCAATTAACTGATTTCCAGTGTAATAAATTACTTAAATTTTAGTAATGCTTCTCTGCTGAAGCTGTAATAACATTATTTATTGTGCTTTAATCTATTGATTATTCAGTAAGAAAACTTACTGAAGTTTTAATGACATTCACTGAAACGTCAGAAATTTCATCTACTATATCAGCCACATTTTCAATGATTTCATCGATGAAAAAGCAAAATAATCTATTACAAAAAAATTTATGCAATTTGAAAAGCAAGTTTGATTTTAATAAAAGTCAAAGAACACTAACAGAAATCTAAAGTGGCGCAAGCGAATAAGTGGTTAGCGCAAAAGCTTACATTGTAATGGGCACTTCAATCTGTAGCCCCATAAGGAGTTCTAGTTTTTTCGGTAGCAGCCAAACCCATTGACTTCGTTCATTGATTTTACGTCAATCTGCAGCACCCTTGTGGGGTCTCCATGATGCGTTTACCATAAGCGATAACGGGGAGGGTAGTCAAATACCCCATGAAAAGGAAATAGAATAGAAATGACCCCCTATGGGTGCCGCATTAGCGACACATGGCCAAATGACAATGCCCGATCCCCTACACGACCCTTCCGATCTTAGGCATGTATACTGTTACATAACCTTACATACCACCCCGAACTGTAGGGGTCGGAATGAGGGTTGGAACACACATATATGTGTGTGCATGTACCACCTTCGAGGGTAAAACGCCATTTTGTACAACCTTACGTTGTTCGCAATACACGCCTGTTTCGAATTTTTAACTCCCTCTTAAACATGGCGCCTACGAGGAAAAAAATTGTAATAACAATATTATTGCAAGCTCTATAAATCTCACACAGTTCTGCCATTTCGCCATAAGCTTAAATCAATGAAATTTCCTTAGAAATTTGACTGCGAATCTGTAACTAACTTCTTAGGATTTCAATCAGTAAAAGTCCACTGAATTTTCACTGGTTCCCAGTGGATTAGACTGCAGTATCCGTCATAGATATCTTCGTCCTGAATGCAAGTCTTAGGCATGCACTGCTCCTAGTAGGTGTCTCTCCTGCACCAATATGTCTATTATACTCTGTTCACCGAAAGAATAACTTACAGACGCGCATCTTTACGTATTTGGGCGGAGGTGCTGTCAAAGGAGGAGTTATCTGGATGAAAGTGTCCAATATTAAAGCAGGCACTCAATTCTTTATGACGTTCAGGGAGCGTTAATTGCACACAGTGGACGTAATTTGGCCCGCTTGATAGTTAGGATAATATTACGACCAACTCTTAGTAGCTCTGCGTTGGAAGCACATATGTGAAGGTCAGACACAAAATACATGAGTGATTTTATGCTTACGTTAGAAAGGAGCAACACAGAAGTACCCGTACCGGATCCCGTAAAGGTGTCTTGAAGGGTAACCTTCTGGAAGGTAACGATATTCTTCACCTACTAATTAAAATAGTGCCGATTCGTTTACTAGTAATTAGTAAAAATCTACTAATTCAATGAGTAAGAATAACTGACTAAATGAATTAGTAACTGTATCCACTAAAGGAATTGGTAATGATACTACTAAATGAATTATGGTAAATGTATTACTGGTTTTTATTTGAAATGATCATATTATTCGAATCGTTTGAGCTGAGCTAAAATGTTTGTGAGTCTGTATCCGAAAAAAGTTACAACAATAAATCTTGAAATCGGTTAATATCTTCTGTTCTCTTTTTTTATTTGAAAATTCAAAGTTTTGAAAATTCCCAAAACTTCCCCTATATTGCTATGAAAATTCTGGCAAATTTTATTTAAGTACAGTTTTTGCTAGTGAATAATAATAAAAAATTATAAATTAAAAAAAATTATATTTGCTGAATTTAGAATTTTTTGAAAAGGGCAAAAAGCATGTTTTTTTATTGAGTCCTATGCACGCATTTAAAAAAGTGTAATATATGGAACCTGAAATTTTTAGCTTCAATTTCATTGTTTTTTAGCGATTTTGACAACTTGCTTAGACCAAGCTTTTAGAAGCAAAAATGATGGTTCTATTGCGGCAAAACGATATTTTCGTAGGAATAAGCTGATGAAATCATTTGATATACATACCCCCTCCCCATTATGAGGTGGCTGTTATTTCATGAAGGGAAATTGGTCAATGGTATCCCGTTTTTTCAGCGAATAGATAGAAAAGAGTAGGAGGGGGGGATATTTCTTATTGCATAAGTGGGCATAAAAATCTGCCCCCCCCCCCCCAATAAATCTAAAAAGTTCTTTGATGAACTCTTTACTAGCTATTCGCTAACAAACAGGATACCGTTAACAAATTTCCCCCCATGCATTAACAAGCGATCCCCCCTCCCCATAGGGACGGGGTATGTATACAAAATTATTCCATTAGCTTATTCCTACGAAATTGTCGTTTTTCTGTGATAGCACTATCATTTTTTGCGCCTGAAAGCTTGGTCTGAGCAAGTTGTCAAAATCGCTCAAAAACACGTTAAGTTGGCCATTTGGAACGCTGGAAACATCACGAACCATTTTTTTTTCTAAAACAAACAAAATTAATGTATATTTCTTTCCTTGAAGCTGAAGAAATTTCAGGTTCGAGATATTCAACTTTATCAAAAATGTGTGCATAGGACTCAATCCAAAAAGACATGTTTTTTGGCCATTTTCGAAAAATTCTAAATTAAAGCAAAACTTTTCTTTCAATTAAAATTTGTTTATTCTTCTTCACTAGCAAAAACTGTACATCACAAAAATTTGGCATAATTTTCGAAACTATAGGGACATTTTTGGGAATATTCAAATAAAAAAAGGAGTAAAAAAGATATTCACCGATTTAAAAATTTACTTTTTTGACTTTTTCCGGATGCCAACCCATAAATAGTTTTCGATCAGCTTAAACGATTTGACTAATTTGATCTTTTTTACTTCGCCCTACTGTACGCACATACTTAAAAATCAGTACATTCATAAAGTTCATTTTTCAAGCACAAACATTTTCACGGTCATTACGACATTATGAAACCAAAATAGCGAAAACACATAATCGAAAGAGGTTCTCTAATTCTATGGGTTGTTTCCGCCAAGCCTATACCTATTCGACACTTAAACAATCTCGAATTTATCTTTTGATACTTCTCTGAAAACTGGTGTAAAAAGTAATATGTAGAACAGATCACTGGATCTCAGTGAGAAATAGGCGAAAAACTTTACTGCCTGTACTGTCTAAACCTGTATAAGTAAAATGTCACTGATTGTCAGTGAGATTTCACTAATTAAAATATCTGGAAATCGACAACTGGCAATCAGTGAAAAGTTACTCATTCGTTCAGTGAAATAATCACTTCTGAGAGTTCACATATTATTCTACATTCACATATTATTTTACATTCAAGATTGGACTGTTATGTACACACCCGTTAAGTAAATACTTTTTATACGAGTTAAAGTATACTTTTCCTGTGGTTAATTTAGCAGACTCATAGTCCGAAAATAAAATAAATTATTTTCTTAAGGAATTATTTTTGCTAATTAGGTAAAAGAGGAACAACAATGCTTAACTGCAAAACGTAGAGGTTATGTTTCACATGAACACTCTGGTGTTACTGAGCTGATTAGTCAACAAGTCCGAAAACACAGATTAATCAATGAAATGTCTAATTACTATTTCAATCAGTGAATTTTTCACTGATTCATGTTTAGAGAGTAACATATTCAGGTGCAATATGCGCTTCTAGTTTAAATCCAAGACTCTGTAAATTGAATGGAAAATTCCAAACAGTGCCGGATATATTTTTTTATTACAACTTGTGAAATTATAGAGGCGCAGTAAATTTGCGTTAAATAATGGATCCCCAAAATGCATAATTTTTAAAAATATGGAAAAATGAAAATAATAATAAAATGTTAACAACCTTATGAAGGATAAAGCCAATTTGTCTATTTTTTAAGTTGATATTGCAAAGATAGTGTAAATTTCAATTTTTCTTTAAGTTTTAGGTCATATGCGAAATAATCAGCTTTTTGCAATGCTCTTAGGCTTATTCTAAAATTTAAATCTATTTTTTCACAGTATCGCAGAAGCTTACAAGCGTACGAGTATACATGTAGTTTCATATATTTACAAAACTAATATTTTTCCACAAAGAATATTGCAATCTTTTTAAATTTTTTGTTACAACTTTAAGTTTTTGTATTGTGATAATATAGTTTTAAAGATATATTCTCACAGGCAGTGTAAAAGTTATATATTGTATATATAGTATAAAAACACTGTAGATCCTAGGGATATTATTCATCTGAAGATAAAAATATTGCGAATAATTGACAACTACAATTATCTGATGTTGGATAATTTTTATCCGTTTCGTGAAAAAAATTATCTGCCGTCGGATAAATGCAGTTTTCAGTTGTTTGCAGCGTTGTTATCCAACTTCAGATAAATGATATCTCTGGGATTTACTGTGAAATGATATGGATGGACGAACACAAATTAATATTCTTATGTTATTATGTATCTGTATTATTTTTCCCTCTGCCTATTAAGAATCTGTATTTCGCTCCTTAATTTAAAACCTGAATCTATCTTAAGAGCATATACCACACAGTCACGTGACCAATTCTTTTAAACGAACTTACTTACAAAATAATAAATTAAATGCATTTTCCCTAACATACAGAAGTAAAGGAAAAAAATATGAACGTCCTATATGTAAAAAATCACGAACCTGTACGCGCAGAAAAAAGAACATAACATTTTACTGAAAACCAAGTTAAATCTATAGTTCTTCCTAGTACGTACAGTAGTGCGCAAAAGTTTTGGGCCAAACAAATTTTTGACTATATCTGGTGAATAAAAGCAGTTGAGAAAAATTGAATATATACAAAATTTCAGTATTTTATTGAACTACAAAACTACAACATTTACATATTTTTAATGAAGTTTGTTGAAAATTCCATTCACATTGTTTGTAACGACAGTGTTCAAAAACAATGGGCCGCACTTATCCCATAGATTCATAAAATAGTTAAGGTTCATAAAATCAACAAGAAAGTTATTATTCCGTTGCTTATTGACTAATATTTTGTAGCCATACCCTTAGCAGCAATTACAGCAGCACATCGTCGAGGCATTGAATCAACTAAGCGTTTAACGTAGTCTTTCGGTATTTTTTCCCATTCTTCCTGAAGAGTTCGACATAAGTCATCCTTGTTCGAATGTTTCTTCGTTCCAACATGTCTTCCGAGTGTGTCCCATAAATTTTCAATCGGATTTAGGTCTGGAGATTGAGCTGGATGATCCAGAAGCTTCACTTTTCGCCCTTTCAAAAATCCCTGAACCAGCTTCGACTTATGTTTCGGATCGTTATCTTGCTGGAAAATCCAATTATTGGGCATTTTTCTTCTAGAATATGATAACATTTTTTCTGCCATAATATCTCGATACATAACTTTGTCCATGATGCCTTTAATCTTGTGGAGTGGACCTACTCCTTGCGAAGACATACTATAGCGCCCTAAACCATGATTGATCCACCTCCGTGTTTGACTGTTGGAATTTGATACCGAGAATCGTATCTGGTATTTTTCGGACGTCGAACATACTTCTTACCATCACTTCCGAATGGATTGAACTTCGATTCGTCAGAAAAAAGTACTTTAGCCCATTGCTCCGGAGTCCAGTGTTGGTATTTATTCGCAAAATCCAATCAGGCCTTCTGATTCTTCTTGCCGATCAAGGGTTTCTTAACAGCAACGCGTCCGAACAGTCCCATATCGTTCAAACGACGAGCCACAGTGCTCCCACTCACGTTGGCAAGGTTTTCATCGCGGAGTTCATTGGCAATTTCAGATGCTGTCTTCTTGACATCAATTGTTGATTTGCGTTTGATGATCTTGTCAACACGAATTGTCGTTTTCCGTGGTCTACCAGATCGTGGGAGGTCCAGTAGACTCTGGGTAGTACTAAATTTTTCAATTAATCTATTTACAGTACTTTTACCAATTTTCAGTGAGGCAGAAATTTCACGAGAAGTCTTCCCTTGTTCAGAAAGATTTAACACAGCTTCCCGAATCTCATGGGTCGTATGTCTCGGCATTTTGACTTCAGAATGACTTGATCTGATAGGTTAAACAATTGACAAACACGAGGAATCGAAGTTGTTACCATAGCATCGCTTCTAGAGATATCTGAACATAGTGGCCCAATACTTTTGCACACGTCAATATGGAATATAATCGAAAAAAAACAATGGAATTTTTTTTTAAAACTTGTTACCTACCTCAATGTTTGGTACAAATAGTATACATAATTCCCGCATCAATGGATTTTTACTCGAGTTCGCCTTTGAAGGAATAGATCAGAAAAACAATGTGGCCCAAAACTTTTGCGCACCACTGTATATGGCCAACATGACAGTTCAGTAGCGTTACAATTATAGGCAAATAAGTATGACTATCAATGATGGTTACTAGTACCGATTCTCTAGTGGTGCTGACCTGCGGATCAGTAGATTTTACCGATCCAGGCGCTATTCTGTACAGTTTCTGGATGCTGCAATTACGAATTACCATGTCGCTTTAACGAATAATATAAAGAAATCTAAATTATGTTATCGGCGTAGACTACAGTTAAGACAGCACTATAAATTGTAAAAAAGTATTGTTAAAAAATAATTAATAAATAAGCGCACGGTTATTTCTTATAAATATTTTCAGATATAATTATAATTAATCGTTATTTGTAAGTTTTAATGCTTATAATACAATTAAAATTTTGCACGCAATGGGGGGGGGGGATTCGAACGCATAAACCTAATCACGCAAGTCAACAGTCTGAACCACTACACTAGTATATGAGTTGCGATTTGTAAAATAATTTTGAAATGCATTTGTAACTTAGTGTGGTGACCTCGGAAACGACTTCTGAATACGCAACCATGCCATCGCAATACACAACAAAAGTTCTAACATTCACAGCATATCTATATGTCAGCTGAGACAGTCACGGAATAAAAACACGTCTTGCTCCAATAGACTCTCAAATGTACGTGATCTGCGAATAAGTTGTGCCATCCAAAATTGTATTATTTTTATAAAACCCCTTCCTTGCAAAGTGGGAATATCGAGTAATGTGACGACTGTCACAGGAATATCAAAAAGGAATGTTTTTTAGGTGATGCGATCCATTAATTGCCGATTGCGTCGTCAATTCACCCGGTGCATCGTGCGGATAGATTGCGTTGCGACTTTAGGGGCGAGTTAAGTAAACCGATCGGATCGGTAGCATGTACGGATCTTTCAGTAATGTCCACTGCACTACTATTGTAATCTCGGTTCAGTGGATTTTACATTTCGTTCAGTATGTAATACGAGGGAATAGAGGTTTATTTTACTGAAGGATAACCGTTGAATTAACTGTAATTTCATTGTGACATTTAGGAAATGCTAAGTGATTTTGACATTTTCACCCTCTTATTAAGAACAGTTTATACTGTTTCGATTACAAGAAACCCTTCACAATTCTTGATAAGTAAATATTACATTTCTTTTTTCAGCGTGTAGCTAGATCTCGGACAAGAGACCTAGACTAGATCTACTACTAGATCTACTCAGAATTAAATATAAAAATGCAAAATTTTATTTATTCGATTGAATTTATATTAATTTATAAAATCGCAACTCAGAGGATTCGAGCCCTCGAAAGACTGCTAATTCGCCAATTTCTAAACATAAACACAGAGTGCATCAACACGCGCAGTAATCGAGTCTAAACAATATAAATAGTTTTTATAGAACTTCTAGCCACTCAATTATAATTAATTCACGAAAAACAAAATGATGAACCATTTTAGAATGTTTACATCTCTCCGTCTAGAAATTTGGTTGTGGGCTTAACCGGGCACAAGCCTGGCAAAACTAGGCCCTGGCCTGGTAAGTCTGGTTCAAGCTAGAATAAAACGCTAAATCTGGCCAGTCCCTGACTCAATCGCCAAGCTCATTCGACGCGTCTGGCCCAGGCTTCACCCTGGTTCAACATCGATTCCTAGCTATTTTGTTATAGGACTACATTTTTTATGCAACTTTTTATGGAACCACTAACAGAAGTATCCGTGGTATCCTCAACCTCATCGACAATTGGATCTTCATTTGCTCTAGGATGTTTAGGATTTATAATATTATCCTCATTTACAACAGGCAATTCAATTTCGGGTTCATTTAGTATCTCTCCAGGTTCTGATTTTACCTCGTCGTCTGCATCACCATCTACACAATCAGTCACAATACACATACAATAATTTCGTGCTTAATCGTTTTTAATTACATAAACAATTGTTTACGTCTGTATAAATATAACATACTTACAAGATCATTATTTATAGGTTAGAATTACGCTACCGCAATGTCTCATTATAATTTAAAATTAATTGACTTACTTTCAAAGTCCACACGTAAGTATGTGATAGTGTTTTTTGCTCGCTATCTCCTGACTCTATTAGTGCTTTCTATTATTTTAGGCATTTTAGGACTTTCTAAAAGAACACTCTTTTAAACAAATTTAAAGTTGCATAGTGGATATTGGATACTGCACAGCATGATTCAACGTCATCTGTCTTCAATTTTAGGAACTTTGTCACTACCTATCCAGCCGGGGTCGAGGTCAAGCCATTGAAAAGTACAAGCTAGAGCCAGGTTAGGAGCCCCCGGCCTGGCCCTAGCCTGGAACTGGGAAGATACCTAGCGATTTTTGCACGGGTCTAAATTTAAACCAGCGATAAGTATACCGCTTATTAAAATAAGCGTATATGCGCTGAAAAATCCTTGCAATTAAGCTGGCACTCAGTGACATTTCACTGATCAGAAATGAAATTTCGCGGCTTCAGCAGCATATATACGCTGACTCGAATTAGCGGTATGCTTATCGCATCCAATGCGTGGCTTATAATAAAAAACTAGGTTTATCTGAGAACGATTAAAAAAGTGGTAATAATGTTATAATTAAGATTGAAAAGAAATATTTTAATTAATTTCGTAG
>NC_046660.1:120906443-120918821 GCF_010883055.1 Belonocnema kinseyi | reverse complement strand
TCCCTATCTCTACCTGCTATCGGCGAGAAAATTCGAATCCTCTGGCTTTGACGTTGAATAAGTATGTGAAGAAAAAATGCTAGGTTAATGAAAGAGGTATCGTTTCAAAGGTGCAAATGTTGTACGTTAATGAGCCGAAAAGTAATATTCCAAAAAATTATTTGTAGCTTACAAATCTGAAAATACGATGAAAAGTGAGGAAATTTGATGGCTTTTAAAAAGAGTGAACTTTGAAGCATAGTTTTTTATTAAAAAAATAATAGGAAAAATCTGGAAAAATTCATGGTGGTACATTAAACATTTCTGAACAGATTGCCGTCGAAAAATTTACAAAATATAAATAATTGTTTGTTTTTTGTGAATAAATATGCGACCGCACTATCTTTAGTTTTAATGAAGATAATGAAGTGATTTAAATTAGAGGTAGTTAGTTGAACTATCGGTAATAATGTACAATTTGAAGGAAGTATGTGCTTTTTGTTGTCTTCATACAAATTGCGATATTTGAAGTCAGTTTTTTATATAGGAAAGCAAGTGCAAGAGGCCAGCGTGATGCCGTTTTTTCAGGGGAAAGCCCTCGGTTTTCCTCAACCCGACCTTCCCAACTTGTGCCTCCGAGCCTCATTCTGGCCTTCAAACCCTTTCCCTGTGTTGAGGAAAACCGAGGCCGATCCCCTGAAAAAACGGCACCACGCTGGGCTCTCGCTCTTGATTTCCTACATAAAAAACTGACTTCAAATATCGCAATTTGCACAAAGACAACAAGAAGCACATACTTCCTTAAAATTGTAAATTATTACAGATAGTTCAACTAACTACCTACAATTTAAATCACTTCATTATCTTCATTAGAACTGAAGATAGTGCGCTCGCATATTTATTCACAAAAAACGAACAATTATTTATAATTTGTAAATTTTTCGACGGCAATCTGTTCAGAAATGTTTAATGTACCACCATGAATTTTTTCAGATTTTCCCTATTATTTTTTCCATAAAAAACTATTCTTCAAAGTTCACTGTTTTTAAAAGCTATCAAATTTCATTACTTTCCATCAGATTTTCAGATCTGTAAGCTACAAATAATTTTTTGGAATATTACCTTTCGGCTCAATGACGTACAACATTTGCACCTTTAAAATGAGACGTTTTTCATTAACCTACCATTTTTTCTTCACATACTTATTCAACGTCAAAGCCAGAGGACTCGAATTTTCTCGCCGATAGTAAGTATCTATCTCTCCCAAAAAATACCATACTATCCACCAATAATTTTACTAGGCGCTACTATCTCTGGCCCTTTCCCATTCTAAGGCAAAAAGCTATAAGAGAGAATGGCGGCTGTGTCAAGGCCAAGTGATAACTGTGGCATGGATATGTGACAGAGCTTATCCACATATCCACGTTCCCCTCTTTCCTGTTCAAATAAGGAAATGAGATACATAATCAGTGAAGAGGAGACACACAATGTAACACCCAC
The DNA here is from genome assembly GCF_010883055.1 of Belonocnema kinseyi. Lineage (NCBI taxonomy): Eukaryota > Metazoa > Arthropoda > Insecta > Hymenoptera > Cynipidae > Belonocnema > Belonocnema kinseyi. Next base: position 120,917,342 of record NC_046660.1, on the reverse strand, counting down.
ATCTTTACAATATAGCTGCGTCAGGGATTTAAATTGACTAATTATTTACCTTCTCATGCCAGGCCGCTTTTCCAGAAATTTATTTATGCCCTCCATACACCTATAGCCTTATAACCCCTACTACAAAAATACAATTATTTATTTTCAATACATCAAAATAATATATAATGAGCGAGCAGAAGAGGTACACGTATAGGAACAGTCTTTTCGTTACCCCGACATTTAGAATCTTTCCACCGCTTCATCAAAAATCGCGACCCTCCCTACATGTTTCTTAATTAATCTATTTTATTTGATTCCCATTCAATCACAGATTTTTTTAGGTCAAACCTACATTTTTTACTTTTTGAACAATTGAATGTCAAATGTGAAAAGATTGTTGTTTCTCTAAGTTTAAGGTTGGACAATTATTGTTGATATATATTTTCAAATTCAACCATGTAAACGCTTAAAATGTTTCATTTTGAAATGAAAATTATATAAATATGCTGAAAAAACTGAAGTTAAATTATGTTGCATGTAAAATTTCCCGCTGTTAAAGTTTACATGCTATTTGGCAGAAGTTTATCCTAGGATGGAATCAAATCTGTCGTCTGCTACGGGGTGCTTAGCAGCAATGGGAAACGGACAATGTATGAGTTAATTAGAGCTATAAATAGGGACACCAGATTTAAAACGATACACAAAAATAAAAAGTTAAAATTTGTTGCAGGTAAGACTTGCAACGGTTAAAAATTAAGAATATTTCGGCAAAAGTTTCACCGAGGTTAGGAGAATAATTATGATCTCGCCTACTGCGGGACGCGGAAGTGAGAAAATTTCGGTACAATTTTTCGGTAAATCTTTCGTTTTTTCTGTGTTCTTACTAATATATTTCCTCCGAAGTAAATTAGACTATTGTAGAGGAATTAAAACTTACTGAATACCATTTAGCAAAAAGCGCAAAAAGCAACTGACAGACGGGAATCCCCGGTTCCCTCCAATTCAATGAAGTTAAACGACGATAGATAGCGCTGGCGTCGCAATCATCGCTACATCTCGAATAAGAATGGAGCGATTATAAGGCGAAAGATTATCCAGGCAAGGTTAAAAATCGAAAATTATCTTCGATTCATGGAAAGTTTATCCGGCAAGGTAGATACTTGTTGCGGTGAATCTTTCACCTAGAATCGATGTAAACTTTATCTTTCGTTTTTTCTGTGTAATAACCAGCGCAGTATATTTCGTCATATTCTATTACAAAATATTCTAGAATTTTACACACTATTCCGAAAATAATCTAGAACGCGAAATTTGTAAGCAAATAAAGGCGCCAAATTGGCTAAGGCCAGCACTGAATGTATACATAGAAAAGTGAAAATGATTCCAGAATACTTTAGAAAAGTTACGAGCACTTCTAGAATGTATATACAAATGCTAATTATTCATAAGTAGAAAAATATTCAAGCTAATCTCAGAATACAATAGAATATTATAAAATATTCTAGAGTTTTTTGGTATATTGTTTTATTTAGATAACACAGAAAAAACGAAACCTAAAGCTTACATTGATTCCAGGAGAAAAAGTTAAACATAAAGTTTACATCGATTTCAGGTGAAATATTTATCGCAACAAAAATTTAACTTTCCAGAGCGCTATCTATCGTCGTTTAACTTAATTAAATTGTTGAGAAATGGGGATTTCCATCTGTCAGTTGCTTTTTCGCTTTCTGCTAAATGGTATTAAATAACTTATAATTAGTCTACAATAGTGTAAATTTTTTCGAAAAAGATATATCAGTAAGAAGAAAATTTGGTTTGTGTTTTCTGTTGCTGATTTTACATGTTTTACCGAAATTTTCTCACTTCAGCATGACGCAGTAGACGAGATCAGAATTATTCTCCTAACCTCGGTAAAAATTTCGCCGAAATATGTTTCATTTTTAACCGTTGCAGGTCTTACCTGCAACAAATTTTCACTTTTGTTTTTTCTGTTTTGTTTTAAATCTGGTGTCCCGATTTATAGCTCAAACTTACTCATATTTTATCGTTTTCCCATTGCTACTAAGGACGTCGTAGCAGACGACAGCTTTCATTCCATCCTAGGCTAAACTTTCGCCAAATAGCATGTAAACTTTAACAACAGAAAATTTTACATGCAACCAAATTTAACTTAAGTTTTTTCTGTGAATGATTCTGTCGAGAACTTCTGCAATGTTCTGAACTTTTCAAAAACAGTGTTGTTAGTATAATATTAAACTAAAAGATTACAACAAACACACGTAAATTGACTGAATTTCGTATTGGGGTCGAGTTGGCATCATTTCCTTTCTCGAAACAGTAAAAAAGAGTCGAGGAAAGCTAATCTTAAAAAGTAGTCCCACGTCACCAGAGACATGTAATTTAAAGATTTGTCGATGGATATCAAAATCCAACAGATTGTGAGTTGGTAAGGACACACCTGTTTTACCCTAAGATTTTATCCTGCAGTGGTATTACTGGTATGCTGCATTAGTTTCAAGTGAATTTTCATGTAAACGCCATCAAAGAAGACATCGGTCAGGACGATACAAGAGATTGTCACAGACAAAGGTTAATTTGGTACGAGTTGTAATCCCTTCCATCCATCAGATAGCTCCAGGGACCTTGGTGGATTAATGTCAAGATTAGTGACATATTCCGTCAAGGATTATATCGAGCGCGAAAAAATTTATTGACAAATTCATTCTAGCCTTGCAGACTTTTAATGAAGTCGCTTGCTTATAAACCGGCAACATCTAGTTGTGGTATACGCAAATTGTACGTTTGGTTTCTTGACACGTAGCTAACATGGTGCTTGGAGGATGATTAACGGCTGCAAAAGTGCTGCATTGAGTCATAATAATAAATCCTGCTCTTGTCAAGTTTAGTTTACTAATTAAGAGGACTGTAAGTATAAAACTACATTTTTATGGAAATATCCAATAATAAATGTTAGTGAGAAAACAAATCATAAAAAAGGTTTTTCTATTGAGTTTTATGGTCAGTTTTCTGAAAGTTTATAACCTACAATTCATCGACTAAATTCATATTTATAATCAAAGTGCAACGTACGGATGGGATTTTTTTAATTCACTGTAAATGTTAGAATTTTACTGCCAAACCATTTTTCTACATGGTCATAAAAATAAGACATTATGAGGCGAAAGATTAACGAGGGAAGGTGAAAAAGCCAACATTTTCTAAATTTACTGCCAAGCTTGACCGACAAGGTTACTTTTTGTTGCAGCGATTCTTTCACCTACAATCGATGTCTACTTTTTTCCTTTTAAAGACTTAAAAGCAAGATATTTGAAGATTTGAGAATCTTTGATTTGGAAAAGATGGATAATTCGGAATTATCTGTAATGGTGGCGTCTCACTGAGTTTAATTGCGAGGAACAGCCTCTTTGAATTGTTAGAGCAAAGCTAGGACGTGCCAGGGATTACAACGATGAGGTTTTACTCTTATACACACACGCGTATGCAGTGTTGCGAAATACACATATATGTATTAGTAAAGCCCAGAAGTGGGACGGTGTTCGTCTCGTCGTTAATAATGGGAAAATGGCGAAACAGGCGGACGTCACGTAGAGGTAATTCGGCACGCATTCGCTCGTCTATCAAATTGATTTTCACACCCTACTACGATGTATCCTTATACGAGATACACGCCCCCGCCGCTTTGCCCTTCTATGAAGTCGGTCTCGAATGCACTAACGAGCGATTTCAATTTGAATCCAAAAGCATCCTTTTGGGTACAGTGTACCAACTTTGTTGAATTTCCAAGTCTTTCATCATTCATTTACAACTCAATTCAGTTATTAACAATTCGATTATATTTCTGCATTAAAAATCTATTATATATGATCAATGTCGTAGTCCCAAATATACCGTATGTAAAAATTTCGCGACAGTCTTAAATCATACTAAAGCCAGTACAGTTCTTCACAAATCTGTCTATTCATGCAATACTAGCCTGGCTCTACATTGGTGCTGTCTAGTTTTGATACATCTTGAATTCAAACCTTTCTGCTGTCTAGTCCGAGTCGTGGCGCTATCTAGGAGTTCGTTAAGACTTTTAATATATGAAGAATATCCACATATTGCTAGTTTCTAGACAGAATCAAGGTTTGGACCTAAACAAAAATTAAGGATGTCCATTTAGAAAATAATAATTTTCTAATGAAAAATTTAGGAAATTACAATTATAAAATGCATAAATGCTCAAGTAATAATTAAATTTACACGTATCCATATTTAAGATAATAACCAATAATTATCAAAAGTGCCCTAGTGAACAAATCTTTTGGTGTTGGACAGCCCCAGACTAGACCGTCTAGACTCTAATCTGGCGCAGATCAGACGGTCTAGTCTGGGGTTGTCAAACCTGTAACACTTTTGTAAATTTTGTGGCCAGACGGTTTGCCAACCGTTATTCAGATGCTGGTCCCAAGTGGAAGCACGTCTGTACTGGCAGAAGTGGCTCAGAACAGATTGCCGGGGCCCCAATACTGGTTTTTAACGCTGGCTTATAGTACTGGCACGGTTTTGCACACCGTTATAATTACAAAAGTGTAAATTTCAAATTTTTTGATTTATTTTAATACTCATTATTGCTTTACTCTGAAGAAAGAACAAAAAAGGTATTAAAAAAATAATAATAATGAATTGCGAGTATTTTGTCTATAAATGTTAATTGATTCTGCTTACACTAAGAAAAAATATTTAGTGATCGCAACAAAATCATTTCGTTGAGTAGTTTTTGTTGCCAGGGCAAAATTTTGTTTGCTAGTACAAAATTATTATGTTGGACAAACAAAATATTTAGTTCTGAACACAAAATTATTTTTTTAAAGCCTTATTTTGTTGTCCTGAGCAAATTTTTGTTGAGCCAACAAAAGTATGTAATTAGACCAACGAAATATACAACCACGCATGCGCACTTGTTCATTGGAATCACGTGCACGGGTGTGCAAGTTCAATTCCATTATGGCGGATAATACCGGTGAAGTCGCGTGTTCCGTTTTCTTAAAACGTGTTTAAAGTAATGAAAGTGATATAAATAAGTAATCAGATGATAATGGATGAATAAGTGTAAATCAGTTGTAAAACAACTTTTTTGTAGCAAAGTTATTCACTAATTTATTACATTGAAATTTAAACTCGCTTTTATTCCTGCTCAACTTGCTTCGATCACAAAAGGTCACAACAAACAAATTTAGTTAGCTCAACGAAATAGTTTTGGTGAACGAAGAGCAACAAAATTATTTTGTTGAGGCAGCAAAATTTTTGTTGTTCCAGCCAAGTAGTTTTCTCAATGTAGAATGAATACATAATACATATATTACATTTTTAAACATTATTTTGCAAATCAAATTTCTAACACTACACACGGGATTTCGAACCTACATCTATACCTGACTTTATCACCTAGCAGTCGGTAACCTTAACCATTAATTTATACCAACATAATTCAAAGTCATTGAAAAAACCATCCTCATAAGCTAGAACGCAAAAACGTTTATATTATATATTATACTTATATTATACTATATTATACTATATTATACGTATATTATACTTATTATACGACATGACATACGTCAAATAAATTAACTGTTAACAGAAATATAAATAAAATCAGTTTTTAATAAATAATTTGAATCAATAAAAAGTTTTTAGCTTTCGTAGCATATGCGCCAAAATTTTCTTACAACAAATGTTTATATACATTTTTTTCAACAATTTTTTTAAAACATTTTTTTTAACAATTTTTTTTTAACATTTTTTTCCACAATTTTTTGAAAACATTTTTTCAACAATTTGTTTTCAACATTTTTTTAAACATTGTTTTTAAAAAATTAACCATTCGTTTTGTTGCCTATTTCGACTATTCGACTAGTTTTTCAAAAATGGTGAAAAAAATCTGGCTGCTTGACACTTAGACATTTTTATGGTGTGGATGGCGGACCAGTCCCAGATATGAGCCAGACTAAGTAGACTGCCCTGACAAAAAGTGAAAAAAATATGTTTTCAATAATATTAATTTCTTCTTTTGTATAATTTTAGACACTCTGACAGTCTTTCGAAAAGGGTGAAAAAAATTTAGCTGATTGAAACTTAGAAATTTTTATGTTATGGATTGCTGACCAGTTCCAGATTTGGGTCAGACTAAACTGCCAAGCAAATAAGAAAACAAAATGGATTTTTTATAATGGTAATTTCTTATTTTGAATCATTTTGGATATCCTAAACGTTTTTCGAAAAGGGTTACAAAAATTTGACTGATTGACACTTAGAAATTTTTATGGTATGAATTGCGTAACAGTCCCATATCTGGGCCAGACCAGACAGCTGGTCAAAAAAATAATTATGGTGAAATCCCTGCCTATTTCTAACTTCTAGTTAAATATGATCAATACGTTCATTGTCCTAGGTGCAGTAGTACTGAAGATAATTTTTTTACTTGAAAACCACTTTATGGCAACGTTTATGAAAATAATTAATTGTTTGAAGAAGATATAAGTTCTTAAGGCTTTAAAGAATTAATAAAAAAAAAAAACAATGAATTTTCTAGTCAAATTTGACAATACAGGAGCTTCTCAAAGTTAACCTATCTACTCCAAGCGCATTATTTCGGTGCTTTTCGACAAAGAAGGGCTGACAGTTCCTCACCACATGTTTGTACAGTAATAGCTAAGCATGCAATCGATCAAAAATAAAGAGAAATTGAAATGTACTATACGGGTTTTCTTTCAAATTTTTCCTCTCTGAGATATTCACGCTTAAAGTGACCAGACTACATGAAAAAATCAAAGAGTAGTAGGTATAGATAGCGCTAAAAGAACGCCAATCTAATTCGGAATGAACAGACAGCCACGAATAATCCAGTACTGGTGCTAGAATAATTCTAGTCTGCTAGGAATTATTTCCACACAGACAGTCCTACAGGAATACTTCCAAACCAAGCACATATTTTTGAGAGTTTTTGAAAAATATTCTCGAAAATATTGACATTGTAGACAATAAATAAATACAGTGAATGTTCGACAATTTTGTATTGACCAAGTGATCTAAGTTCATATGATTTAAAATCACGAACAAAATAGTCTTAACGAACAGTTCCAGAAACAGGGTGCATCAAAAAAATTCTGGTTTTTCTTCGATTGTTGTATTTATCGCCATTTATTCATATATCCTCATATGTGGTAGATTATAGAGACGAAATTTCAGCGAAGCGGTAGCTGCATTCTGTCGTATGAAACTTTTGTTAGATTATTTTCCTTGGGATGCAGTCTATGTAATTTCAAAGGGGGTTACGAAGAGTCCATGAAGGTAGAAAAGTATCGAAATTCGATAGTCCAGAATCGATGTTTACCAGTATATCTGGTTGAGATTACCAGAACACCTGGTTAAGTTCACCAGAATATCTGGTTAGTTTGACCAGTACATTGTATTCTTAAACTACCAGAAAACTGTCTCGTAAATATTGCTGGTTTTTACATTATATTCTAGTGGAATTAACCAGAATTCTGGTTGGGTTACCAGCATTTTTGTTGAGTGCATGTAAAGAAGAGTGCGAGCCTATTCAAACTAATACAATATGCAATTGCAATATCATGTTAATATTAAATTATTTTAAAAAGTGACATATTTTTATCATTAAATTTATTCTTTTAAAAAATGGAGTAAAAATGTATCTGCGATTACTCCTAATATTTCAAAGAAAAAGCGAAAGATAAACTTTACATCAATTCCTGGTGAAAGATTCACCGCAACAAAAATTAACCTTGCCAGTTAAGTTTTCTATCTACTGTTGGCGAAATGAAGTGCCGATTCTGGGCTAAGCATCGGTGAAGAATCGGCGAATATAAATAGCCAATATAGGCTGTCAGCACTGCCTCAATATTGGGCCGATTTAAATAAAACATGGTTTGTCGTGGTAAAAGTGACACTTGACCCAGTAATGTACCGTCACTGGGCCAGACTTTGGCTGATCCTCGTGAAACATGGTTCCCCGTACTAAAAGTGAGACTTGGCGCAATGCAGTGCTGGTACTGGGCCAAGCATCGTCTGAGGATCGGCAAATATAAAAAGCCAATATAGGCAGACAGCTCTGGCTCAACACTGAACCGATATAAATGCTGATATTGGCCCAATAACTTTAGCCGACCTTTGGCTGCCAAAATTGGACCAACACTAGGCCGTGTATTCAGCTCCGGCAATTCGCACTTGGGTAAGTATCAATTGATCTGACGCACTATTCATTGTTTATTAGTAAACTATTGAATGAAAGACAAAGCCGATATAAAAAAGTTTTGTTGAATCAAGACATTTTATCGTTAGGTTTTCTAGGAAAGTAATTTTCTTTTTGGTATGGCATATATCCAGTACTCATGTACATCAAAATGTCATATTTCCCAACCTCAAATATTATGCAGTGCTATCAACAGCACTCAACTTTCATCATGCAATGCAATTTCAAAACTGCTAACAAAAAAGTTGGCAACAATAACTGGAACCGGATTGCAAGAATCAGGTGTTCGCCATGCCGCCATTCAGTGCGAATACGTTTCGTTTCGCGACCACGAGGTGAGAAGTTTTCCAGATTCTTTTTCGACGTAAGGGCGTGGGAGTCAAGACCCAACCTCAAAATTGCATTTTCTCATTCAACTCCATAAATACTAGAATTACATCTTTTCTAGACAATCAGGGCTTAGTCCTCTTTTCAATTAAATCTTTATTCGGAGTAGAACATTGGCTAATTCCAATAGTTTTTGTATAAGGTGTTTTTTTTTATTCTATCTTCAGAATTTGAAAGAAACGTGTCAAATATAAGCTATTGAATTTAAACAATTTTTCACTTGGAACAAAAATTTGATTCAATGCAGGAATAGGCCCTAATGATTTAAATAAATATGCAATTCTAGTATTTATGGAGTAAAATGAGAATTCAATATTGAGGTTGGCTCCTGGTTCCAAACCATTTACAAATAACATTTTTTCTTTTATCAATAATATTTGGAAAAATTTTGCCAAAAGAGCACATACGAGCTATATTCCATTTTTCTTACAGAAATCTGGAATTTGTCAATATTCTCATAGTGCTTTTATGTCAGGAATGATTTAATTATAAAAAAAAGTATTAAAGTTGCAATCTAGGTCGTATCTAGATCGACTAGATTTTACTAGATTCACTAGAACGCGCCAGTACCGCTGGCATTACATTTGCACACCGCCACAGCATAGTTTCTCGAGATAGCGCCAGTATAGACTCGTAGCGCTCTAGGCTGGAACAGTATATCGCCATTAATTATTTCCACCCGGGGATGCTTGGCAACATTTTTCTATAGAACATCATTGGCCATATAACTTCAACAAGATCAGAACAAAAAACGATATCTTTTTGCTTAAAAACAACCTATAAATGAAGTTATTGAAATTATTTGTTTATAAAATAAGCAAATATTAATTCATGGCGAAATTTTTTGAGAAAACATCATTGGAAATGTAATTTCAACAAGGTCAGAAGAAAACATGATTTCCTTTCGCTTAAAAACACCCAAAAAGTACATTTGTTTATATAAATTGTTTATGTAATAAGCAAATTTTGATGTATGTAGAATAGGGCGTTTCATTTTCGGCCTGACGCTAGACAGATTACCTATCGGGGCCATATTTTTCCAGATCGCGGCCCGAAGAGCGCCCCACGAACATTTCTGCACGGGAACGCTTAGTTTACTCCTTTTTTGAAATAGCTCGTGGAATCCTAAAATCGATTAGATTATTTAAATAAACCTCATAATGTTTTTTTTCGTTTTATCCTTTGCATTGAGAGCTTGACAAATCGCCATTTCAATAATGCGAGTGTATCTCGGATATATAATATATTCAACATAGAAAAAACTGAAAGTTCAATAATGGTGCGGTTGAAGTAGAAGTTGGCATCTCTTAGAAACTGAGACTCCAATAGATCTCTTATTTAGATTTCCTTTGTTTTTCGTTAATATTCTATAGAAGCCGACTTAGAAAAAGATCTGCAGGCGGAAAATGTTTTAAACATAACCTTTAAAACAGTCATTAAATATGTATTAGAGCGTAAAAGGTGCACCATATAATTTAAAAATCTTTCAAGTAAGTCGCGAAAGAAATTTGGGTTCTTGAATCATGCTTAAACCAGAACAGTTTTTCTCAAGCCTGTCCATTCACACAATACTAGACTGGCCCTACACTCGCGCTGTATAATTTTGCTTCGTGTTTGATTGAAACGTTTCTGCTGACTATTCCCAGGCTTGACGTTATTTAGGAGTTCGTTGCGAATTTGAATAAATTATGAAGAGTGTCCAGGATAAATGTTTAAATAATATTTAAATTTACACTATTGCGTATTTAAGATACTAAACGATCATTATTAAAGGTGATTGAATTCTTAATATACGAACCATATTTTACCAATGATTTTTTTTAAAGAATGTTTGAGAACATTTTCTTTCAATTGAATTACATAGTAAAGTTATAATAAATTGATAATAATTATAATATGTATACTGCTATGTTTTATATTTATACTATTACAGAAAATTAAATTTTAATATAAATGCTTTATATAATTATTTACTAATTGCGTAAAGGATAATTTAGGCTAACATATTAATTATTTAAAATAATAAACAATAATTATTTCGGAGCCTAATCGCAAGTATAATCATACAAACCTTATTACATTTAATGATTTATTCACACATTACGCACTTTCAATGTTTAAAAACTGGTCATGTTTTATTGAAACAAATATCACGTATTCATGCAAACAAATATTGCGTATGAGCAAGAATTTCGGAAACTAATTTGTTCATTTTTTTTGTGTACAAAAACTTTATCTTTTGTTTTTAATTAACT
>NC_046660.1:120895360-120906343 GCF_010883055.1 Belonocnema kinseyi | reverse complement strand
AGGTTTTCTCTGTAACTTGTAGCAGAATCGGTGTAAGAATATTTGTTTAATTTAGCATAGAAAACAAAAAAGAAAAACTGAAGTGTTTATTTAATGTGCATCGTTAGTTTAAAACCGGCAGCTGCACGCATTCCTCGTAACAGATCATTATCGTATTTCTGACTTTCAAGTTCGACCTATAACTAACCACCTTTTACCTGCAGAATTAGTCTAAACAAGCGAAACGGTCAAAATACTTTCAACAGGACGTGACACGACACATTTTAAGTCCGTAAAATGTCTGTTCTAGGTCTCAGTCTAAATAGTTCATATAATTGAAGCAGCAGACCATCGAGGTAGAAATTACAGCTTTACTTATTGAAGAGGAGCTTATACTTACAGAACCAGATACTATAAACAAACAGTAATGATCCTCGCATATTTCGATTGGTTGTGGGAAGTGGAAACTTAGTGCATTAAAACTGCAGAAAATCGTAAGAGCGCCAAACCTTGGCCCCTTAGCCCAATAATTATATTGGCATGCCAAAAACTAAAGTTAATTTATTTAAGTTTGGATAAGTATTTGATTTCACTGGATAATTAATATATGCATTATATGTAAAAATGACAGTCGAATTAATTTGAGTCAGGCAAAAAATGTTTTATCTACGAAATTCGAGACGGTTGCCAACAATTTGGGGAAGGGGACATACAATGAGTGTTCTTACCCATGGAGATAGGAATACGAATCGTATTGTTATTCCTCTCTCCATGGCTCTTAATCCATAAGTTTAGAATCAAGATGGTTCTGATATAGGTGACCCTTGCCTGTGCGCACACACGCGCGCGCGCACGCATGCACTCATACATATGTATATATATAGAGAGGAGAGTACTTGAATATGAGATATTCTCGTAATATGGGAAAGTGGGGTATCAGCTAAACTAAGAGACCCGCTCTGTTGGTTCTATCACTAACTTGTAGCCCTTGAAGAAAGAGTGATTTCGTGGTATAGTCCATTTTTCATTGGGCTTTTAAGGATTATAGGCGAACTTTTTGTGAAATCGATGGTGGTTGAGTTCTTGGAAGGGAATTCTTTAAACCCTATTTATTATTCATTAAATATGTATTTAGCAGTAAAGTTTGTCTGGACTGATGGGGATTGAATAACTAAGTAGGAAAATATCGATAGTGTTGAAGTTTTTCATTGTACAGGTCAGACATAGTAAGTGCATTGTTGCACGGTATGGTTTTCATAATATGAGATACCTGTGGTTTTTATAACGCTGTGGCTGCGCGGGGGAAAGTGGTTACAAAAGTGTTTGTGACTACTGCAAAAACTAAATATATCTAAATAGCAGTAAATTTATACTTCGAAAACATAGAATGAAGTTTTTCATAAAAAATAATACTTTATTTTGTATTTTATTAGCTATTTCCAGGGGTATCTCATATTATGAGAATAGTTTGACGAGTTTGGAAAAAGCACTTTTTTACATTTTTTGAATTTTCAGCATAAAAAAATTTTTTAATAAAATTTTTTATTTGAGCTCCTTATGGCAAACTAAATTTCCTTTAAAATGACCTGTATTACTTTTAAATTCAGTACATAGAATTCCGACAATCACGCCAAACAGAGTTGGTATCTCATATTTGGGTACTCTCTCCTCTCTCTCTCTTTTTGTGTGTGTGTGTGCATATGCATTCACACACACACACATATAGGCTGTTATTTCATCTGGAGACATTGAAATATGTCAAGAACTACGCACCCTAAAAAGAAATGTCCATGATAAAAACTTTTTATTTTCGAGGGGGAACAGCGAATCCGCAAAAAAAAATTCCATACCCAACCCCCTGGGGGTGATTAATTTAATATTTTAAATTGGAACCCCTATTTTTCATTCCAGAATTTTTGCAATAAATTATTTTTCTTTGACAAATTAAATATTTTTAAGAATTGTTTAACCATTTGAATATTTGTATAAATATTTGTTTCCTACTTTCTCATTAACCCCCTAACGCCCTTAAAACTTTCTTTTTTTCTGAATTTTGAGATATTTAGGCATATTATTCCTATGGTGTAATGTATACAAAACTAAAATTCTAGCTCATTACCGTCCTGACTTTCATGTAAATCCTTGCGTTAAAAATTGCTGTTCGTCTCAAAGTCATATTTAAAAAAACTCAAGTCTTCTAAACGTTACATATATTTCACTGTGGGCGGTAGAGGGTTAATGATTTTTGTTTCAAGCATTTACCGCGCGAAAAAAATGGATCGCTAGAAGAACACTCTAAACCAGTAGCTCTAACCATGGCCCCCCACATCCCGACAAGAGCACTGCACCACTTATAGCGTATTCGTTTGTCCTGTACTGGTGTACTCCAAGAGCACACCGATCGCTCCTGCTTATTTCTTCTTTCTCACTCCGACCTGCTTCGGTGCAGATCGGAGTGCACCAGTGCAGGATAACCGATTACGCTATAAGTAATCGTCTATACTCAGCGAGAGGAAGAGTCACCATTTCGTATAACAAGCCTTACTTCTATGAAGAGTAACTTACAATGTAAGTTGTAGTACTTGAAAAACTAACCGATACGTATTTTTTTATTTGTTCTCTAAATCCGAATCAGTGAAATTTCACTGATTCAAGTAACTGGAAATGAGTCACTGACAATCAGTGATAGGTTACTTATTGATTCAGTGAAATAACCACTTTTGAGAGTTGGCAGCACTGCACCATGTCAATTTAGCAATTATAATGAAATAATATTTTAGTACATTCAATCAAAGAATCATTTTAAAACCTTAAAACCCTTCAATATGATCAAATTTTTAAAAAGATGTAAAGTTCTGATGGTTTTAAAAGACAAACAACCACACATATTACTTTAATTTCAAGATTGGACTGTCATGTACAAACCTGTTGAGTAAGAACTTCCTATACAAGTTAGAGTATATTTATCCCACAGTTAATTCAGGAGGCTTACAGTCCGAAAATTAAAAAATTTATTTCATTAAGGAATTTTTCTTGCTACTTAAGTACAAGAGTAGCAACACCGCTTAACTTAAAAATTTAGTGGTTATGCTTCACATGATTTACTCTGGTGTTACTGAACTGATTAGTGAATAAGTTCGAAATCACTGATTATTCAGTGAAATGTCGAACTATTATTTCTACAGTGCATTTTTCACTGATTCATATTTAGAGAGTGCGGAAAAACTGCAGAAAGTGTCAATTGTATAGTATTGTGTATGCAAACCAAATTGATTTCGACCAAAACCTACGGAAAAAGTTTCCTCGTTGTGCTAAAATGTTTAAATTCGCAGACAAAAAAAAAAGAATACATTTTGCAATTGAGATAAAAATCAAGTTGACGGGGTAAACCACACCCTAATTATGTATAGAATTACAAAATATGTTTAAACTCGAGCAAAAAAAAATCGAAGAAAATACGTGGTGCACAGAAAAAAGAGGATAAAAGTATTTATTTATTTTTAAGAGAGAAGAGCATCGAATTATTATCATCGCATTATTTTCAAAGTTTGTTCAATTTTAAGGTATGCGATCTGCTGTACACTGTTAGAAATATCTGGTTGAATTTTCAACCAAATGTGGTTAAAGTTTTATACAATTATGGTTGTTAAAATGTCAAATACGTGCGAATGAAAAATCAACTACATGTAATTGAAATTTCAGTGAAGCGAAAAAAAGTGTATTCGCCACATTTAGTGAATTTCAACGCAGGTATAATTTAAATACTGTGTTTTGAAATTCACTAACTGTACCACATGAATTCTGATAAGGAATCATGAGTTATTTCGTAAGTTTATGTCGTAAGATCCATGAGATGAATAAAGTGCTAATAATATTTTAAAAAATAAGTAGCTTTAAAAAAGAAAAACAAAGGTGCATTGGAATTATACATATTACCATAATGAATTTCGCGTCCGTTTAGACCAACTTTTCAATACTCGTTTTTGTAATCATAACCTGAAAGAGCATACAGTAGTTAGTACCGATGGTGTGAATGAAATTTTCTCATTGTGATAATATTATTTCAACGTACTTTTTGTTTTTCTTCTTTAAAGCTCCTTCATTTCCCTAAATATTATATTATGTTCTGTATCACGCCTACCCCGAAAGGGAAATGGCTTAATGGTGTAATAATAAAAACATTAATTTAATGGATCTCACGACACAAACAAGGAGTCGTGGGACATTGGGACATTGGGGTCCCGCTGCGGGGCAAGTACATGGCACATGGGTTAAGCATATACGTCTTTATCACTTTTCTACTACATTTGATTGAATTTTATTTCAATTCTCTGACTGAACGAGATTTCAACCATGAAAGTGGTTGAAAAGTGGTTGAATTTTCAACATATTTCTAACAGTGTAAAGGAATCACCTTTTTTCACATAATACAATTTATCACAGAATGTGCAATAATAGAGTAGCTGACAACGAATATTGAATCTTTCATGTCGTTCTTGTTGGAATAATTGTAAAATTTTCAATTTTATCATTTTATATATTATCATCTTTAATTAATATTTTTGCAGATTAGGACTAATTATTCGTTGTCAGCTATTATATTATTATACATTTTGTGATAAATTTTATCTTGTGACAATACAGTAATTTTGATTCTAAATTTTAATATTATTCCAACAGGAACAACAGGAAAAATTCAACCTTTAGAGGTATATGTATTTGGGTTTAGAGTTTGGAGAAATTTTGTGCGTCACTTTTCCGATTGCCTTATTTTGATGTGCATATCAGGAATAATATTATTAAGCTTTAATCTTTAGTGTATAATCAGGTACCCTCGCTAAGATATACTAATCTTTTAAAATATGCATGGTACAAAAGCGGATATATTGCAGATAAAGTAGGTAAATTCAAAAATCCGGTGGACTTTAGCTTCGGTGATTCTTCTAAAACACGTTGTGACATATTAAGTTCTACGAATATCTCTGTAATTCGATGTTCATGGCGTAAGAAATTATTATGTTTTAAACGTTTTTTTGCAAATATCATTATTGTTCAAAGTTCGAAGAATACATATTCGATATACTGTCTAGAATTCAGAACATTGTTAAGTTGACCTGAACGTATTTTTTTGTCTATAAACTATGTATGCTTTTTAATTCTTAATTATTAATTAATTATTAATTATTATTTTTCTCTAATGCTCTTTTTTTCTTAAAAAAGTATAAATACCTACATCCTCTTTCTTGTGTACAACACGTATTTTCTTCGATTTTTTTTGCACGATTTTAGACTTATTTTGAAATTTTATAGATAATTGAGGAGTAGTTCACTCCCGCGTCATTTTTTTATTTATATTGTGTGGACTTTGCTTTACGTTCTTCGTTATAAAACTATCTTCGTATTTGTCCTTGTGTATGGAAAATATATATTATAATAGACACAAAATTAAAAGAGTTTCGGGGTAGCTAATATGTACCCCATTAATTAATAAAAAATGTTTTGGAAACCCGACTTTATTTTTGTCTAAAGTGCAAAATGTATTTTTTTATTTAAAAAAAATTTTTTTGTCGAAGCTCGACTTTATTTTTGTCTCAAGTGCAAAATATATATTATTTACGCACATGCGTAACTCATGGGCGCAAATCATTAGCAAAATAGCATACGTAGTGGGAGAATTACAATTAGTGTGCGTGCCGTACCTGTGATGACGTTTTTAGGGGAGTGTATACTTATCGGACGGCAAGTTATCGGACTTCGGCCGATCGTCTTTTCCTCCACGGCTACCTGCCTAACCTTCCCCTTCCACTGCGCAACGACACTACCCCTCACTGGATTCTTAGTTGCTTCAGGACCTCGATGTGATGTCCCCTATAAAGATAATGCCTTGTCTTTCAAATTACCCATTTCCTTGCCATCGAGTTAATCAATCAATCTTCAATCAATTTTCTATTGCTTTTTTCGTTGGTACAGCTGTTGAAAATTTAAGAAAAAAACTGCATTGTTCGAAAATGATTAAAAGAGAATATTATTTAAAATAATGATAACTTGATAATCGCTGGGTGATGCTCTTGATCCTCAAAAATTAGTTTTGTAGAAATTGTTAATGTACATTGTTGTCTTTAGAGTTTAGAGTCAGGTGAATCGAAAATAATTGACTTGTTTCAAACGTTTTGCACATAATGTCAATCCTTATCAGAGAGTTTTCTTAAATCTGTGAAAAGTACATAATTTCTTGCGGGTATGCTCTTTTACAATTGAAAGTACTATTCTTATAAAAATTTCTTAACGAAGAACAACTAATGAAAAAAAATTAAAATGTAGTGGTAAAATCTTGTAACAAAATTTATAAACGAATTTTTTTAAAGATTTCAGAAAACACTGCAGTCAAAGAACTCTTTTTAAATTATTTTTTAGCAGTGTATGTTAAATCCAATTTTTTGTATTGAAACCCTTAAACACTGTTTTTTATGTATAAGAGAAATAGTGTTATTTAATGAATTTTTCTGGTGTGATGAGGAATTATATCTGTGAAAGTCAAATTTTTTCTCTTGAAAGCCGCTCTGTAGTAAAAATACAAAATTTAAAAAAAAACTTTGCAGCTAAATAATTATTAAAATATTTTTAAAAAAACTTTTATTTTCCTTATATCAACGAAAAGTTGATGCCAATTTTTTTCACAGTAGTAGGAATACAGATTGGCGAAGAACAGTGTACTTAAAAAAATGTTTCCTTGATTTCTTATACACAAATTTTCCTTTAACAAAGTTTTGTGTCTCTTAAAATATTTAGATTTAAATTTATCAAAATGTTCATAATTTCAATTTCTTAAATTGAAACGTACTGAGTTTTCTGTTTAAAAATTATTTATATGAAAGAAAGCATTTCCAAAATCACACTGTAGTAAAAAATAAATTTGTAAAAAAGAGCATTGTAGTTATATAGTTATATAATTTTGCTTTTAATCCATGAGAATTATTTTTGTAAAAGTAACAATAATTGTTCGCATTTCAAAACAAACTTTTTGTCGATAAGAAAAGAACATTTTTTAAAGAATCCTTAAATAATTATTCAACTACAAAGTTTTTTATAATTTCATTTATTTACTACAGGTTCATTTTTAAAGGGACTGCAATGTTTTCTGACAACTTAAAAAAAATTTCTTAAAAAATTTTACTACTACATTCCAATTTTTTTCATCAATGTTGTATTTCCTTAAAATACATTGTTTTAATAATACTCAATAATTTAGAAATAGTTATTAATAAAATTAATTTAAATATAAATGTTAAGTTAAATAATGTATAGAATTTACAAACTGATATATTAACCAAAGAATAGCACTTCCAATTGTAAAACTGCGTACCTACAATACGTTATGTACTTTTCGCAGATTGATTAAAACTCACTGATAAGGGTCACCATTGTGGGCCGAAACTTACGTTTCTTAACTTAATTATTATCTCACTACAATTTAAAAGTGGATCAAAAGTGAAATTTTGTAGAAAAAATTGCAACATACGAGAATTACTGTAAGAGAATATTTTTATAAATAATAATAACTTGTTCAAACACTTACTCTTGTTAACTTGAATCAATTATTAATCCAAGATAACTTGAAAAGTGGAAAATTGTATGTATTGTTTTTATTTATTTATTATTTATAATTGTATTGTATTGTGTGTATAATTTACCAAAAATGGAAAATTGTTTAATTTTTCGTCCATAAAATGTGCATATATCATATTTATATATTATTAGATTGGAAATAATCTAATTATGTATATTTAAATGATTTAATTGGACATACTGATATTCTTTAAATAGGAATAGGTGTAAGTTGGAAGACAGAGAATTAATCTCCAAAGGGGGCGTAGTGTCGTGGGCCTGGAGCAACTTCGAATCCAGCGAGGGATAGTGTCGCTGCACACTGAAAGGGAAAGAGTACGCAGGTAGCCGTGGAGGAAATGTGGACTGCCCCGGACTTCTACTGTATTTAGCAGTATTCCGGAAACCCAAGAGGAAACCGAACCGGTTTCGACCGGTAGTCGAAAAGATGCAAACGGCAGTCACCCGTGGCGAGTGGCAGTTCTTCAGTCATAGTAGGATTTGCCAAAGTATAAAATATTATTAAATCGTATGAGCAGTAGTCACAGAGGTCACGGAGTAGTACCCTTAACGGTCTTTGTAGTAATACAAGTCTCGTTAAGTAGTTCGGCAGTTGTCGGCTATCTGACTTCCGAAATACTCAGTGCACAGAATTCTAGTGAAATATGAAAAGTATGATATTTATTACGTTTTAATACCCTCAAAACACTGCTTTGAGACATTCTGGAGTCACAGCTTAGTTGTCGATTACTAACATTGATGTACTGAGGTTATGTCTCTTTAATTTGAGAGTGGCAGAGTTGAATTACCATTTTTCTTTACCAAGTTACGCCACATTGAAATTACGAGATATGTCCCGTTTTGTCTTGGGAAGTCCTGAAAGAGTATGGAGTCAATGGATGGATCCTACAAGCTATAAAAACAATATATACAGGTAGCAAAGCAGGTGTAAGAGTGAATGGAAAACTGAGTGACCGTTTCGATATTATTCAAGGAGTTAGACAGGGATACGTTATGTCTTCATGGTTATTTATATTATTTATGGACAAGTGTTTAAGAATGGCTCTCTTCGACGAAGAGGGTGTGGATCTCGAAACAGTAAGGGTACGTGGGTTAGCATTCGCAGATGATAAGGTTGTTATGGCAAAGTCTATCGAAGACTTACAAAGAATGTTGAATAAACTAGATGCAAGCATGAATAGCATGAGCCTAGAACTTAACGCAAATAAAACAAAAACTATGGTGTTCGAAGGAAAGAGTGAGAAAACACTATGCAATATTTTATTAAATGATGAGAGAATTGAACAAGTTGATAAGTTTGTATACCTCGGTAGCTTATTTACTAGGGACGGGAAGATAGATGAGGAATTAGATAGACGAATAAATGAAGGTAAGAAGGTTATTGGTAGAGCAAGTCGCCTTATCAGAAGTAAAAATATATCAAATAAAGCTAAAATGGAAATATATAATTCCATATTTGTACCGACTGTACTATACGGTAGCGAGACATGGACTCATCAAGAAAAAGATTATGAGTAAAATTAACGCAATTGACATGAGATTCATGCGCATAATATGCGGGAAAACCCTGATGGACAAAGTAAGTAACGAGATAATTCTAAAGGAATGAGGTGCAGACAAGACGCTAGTAGACATATGGGAAAGAAATCGGTGAAGATGGTTTGGACATGTTGAGAGAATGCCAAAGGAACGATTAACGACACAAGTGTATCAAGGTAAAGTAAATGGCAGCGTGCCCAGAGGTAGACCGCGGAAAGAATGGTTAGAATGTGTGAATGTGACCCTAGTTAGAAGAGACATAAGAAGTCACAGAAGCACGAGAGCCTAAATGAAAAAATGCATGGACATAAAAGAAGCTCGAGAAGTATGCCAGGACAGCAAAGTATGGCGGAAAATAGTTAATAAAAAAAGTGTCAGTAGAATGAATGACGCTTGAAACAAAAGACCTTGGCTACTAATGGACCCAAGTGGGGAACCTTACATAACGACTTCGTGAGGTTCTTCGCTTGGGGTGATTACTAGAGAGATTGATCAGCAACCTGGGTCGGACAGTGTTGCGGAACGAACGTGTTATTTACTTAAATAGCAGGAGAATTCTGGATCAATCTGAAAAATCTCTATCCCTTCCACACATACATAATAAAAAAAAATAATGTCTTGATCATTTGCTTTCAATACTTCAGATTCGTAATCAACAACTCCGAACACCCCCAGGTACAAATTTTCAAGAGAAAACACCCAGTAAAAAATGTCTGCCTGAAAGTATTTAAAGCAAATGCTCAAGACATAATGGGGCAAATCTCGAAATTTCAAACTGGCGTAACTTGGTAAAGAAAAAAAAAATTGAACTTTGCGACTTTCAAATTAAAGAGAAAGAGCAGTACTATATAATGCAACTAAAGAAAAAATCCCGAAAAATGTTGTGTCTTCTTTACATAACCTTAAAAGTAGCCAAAAACTCCATTTTTGGGTACATAATCTCATATAGCTTAAAATCCTGACGTGATGGGCCAATTCTGATCCCAGATTCGGATTCTACGTACAAAATTATTTAGGAAATGACTGGCTGGCTGTACTGGGCCAGTACTGGCTTGTGATGCTGGCTGGTACTGGCGTGCCAGCACTGTCGCAGTACTGAATTTCAGTGCTGGGGCAGTGCTGGTAAATCACTGGCGTACTAAAATGCCGGTGGTTTCCCCCGAACCGAAAAAATGCTGCAAAATAGTTATTGGTGATAATAGTGCCCGTTTTCCATATTCTGATGAATTACACCGGCACACAAAAAAAGTGGTCTGTCCGACAGACTACACAAGCATATCTATATGTTTTTGGGGTCGCTGAATTCGAACCCGGTGTCCAAATAACCAATTTGGCTTATACTTTTTCGAAAATCGCAAAAATATACGTAAAATCGGCGAATACAGTGATTTTTCTTGTACTAGTAGTCTTCCGCGCTCCACGGCGCGCGCCCATTTATCTTATTATGGAAAAGAATAAATGAACAGCCTATCTTTTCTATGTTATACATATTTCATGAATATCGCAAAATATTAGTATAAAATAATACAAGACATCAAGGGATGACTTCTGTATCTGAAACTGTAATTAATCTTTTATAATAGGATTTCAACGAATTCTTTATTTTTAGGTAGAAAACGAACTATTTTATTCCAAATGAGCTTTTTTGGTTTTATTAAAGATTAATCTACATCTAATATTGATAAATAGCATTTCCTATGATTTTGTAGCTCACGTTGATGATAATCATATTCTTTAAAATAATGAACTTTGCATTTTTACACCACAATTTTGCTCGTTGCCACTCGGTAAACTCTTCCCTGAAAATTTTGGTTAAGTCTCCCCAACATCAGTTCATGC
>NC_046660.1:120891751-120895260 GCF_010883055.1 Belonocnema kinseyi | reverse complement strand
CGAAGGTGTTGTAAAAAATTTAGTTGATGGTGGTAGATGGAGGGTCAAGGTGTTATAACTGTTTTACAGAAAAATAGTCTTTTGACTTAAAAGTTTAAGAATGGGGACAAATTTTTTTATTTCCTAACTGGCAACTCTTTATTTGTTTAAAATTCGTCTTTCTAGTTGAAAAATTCATAATTTTAGTTAAAAATTAATCTCTTTGGTTAAAAAATTTACTTTTTTTTTAAATTCTTTTTTTTCGGAAATAAATTAATCGTCTGTGTAAAAAAATAACTTTGCTACTTTTGGTTTGAATTCGAATTTCATACAGAAAATTAATCTTTATGATTGAAAATTCGTTTCCTTATTTTGGAAAGCATCTCTTGGCAGCATCTGCATTCGCTGAAATATCAAATATTTCATTTTCTATCTAAAATTCATATTCGCAGGTTAAAAATTCAACTACTTTGTTGAAAATTTACATGCAGGTTCGAAAATTCAACTCTGGTTAAAAATTTAAATATTTTGTTGAAAATCTTTTCTTTTTGTTTTAAGATATCCACCACTACGTTTTTATTGAGGTTGAAAATTTAACTATTTGGTGTCAAATGCAAATCTTTCATTGAAAAGCCAAATTTTTAACAAAACCGTTTACACTGAAAATGAAAAAGTTTAATTTTCAGTTTTTAAAAATTAACGAATTTGCAATCAAATAGTTACTTTTGGATCCAAAAATATAACATTTGAAAAAAATGGTTAAACTTTTAAATAAGTAGATAAATTTTCAACCAAAAACTAAAAAATATGATTATTCTAAAACAACAACAGCTGAATTTAATAAAAAAATTCATTTCATGAAAATTTTAAACTAAAATAATGAATCTTCTAAACAAAAAATTAATTTGTAAAAGGTCGTTCAACTTTAAAACAATTAGAAAAATATTCAACCAAAAGGATTAATTCACAACCAAAGAAAGAAAGAATTTTCAACTAAAATGATAAATCTTCAACCCAAAAAGATCCATTTTTACTCATTTAGTTTAACATTTAACCAAATAGTCGAATGTAAACAAAAAATACAAATTTTAAACAAAATACGTGAATCCTCAACAAAGGAGCTTTAACAAAAGATAATTCACAACTACCAAATTACAGTTGTAGATGTATATATGCATATCTTATCGAGCGCAAAGCTCTAGAAAGAACAAAGAAAAATATCTACAAAATTGTTGAGTTTTCCACCCAAAAAGGCAAGTTTTAAAAATCAGTTGAATTTTGAACTTTAAGGGATACATTTTCATTGTGTTCATGTTCGGTAAGAAAATCAAGTTTCTGCCCAAAGAGATGAGTTTTTAACCAAGAAACAATTTCAATCAAGACATAAAAAATGCATCTAAATTGTTGAACATTTTCAAGAAAAAATTAAAAAAACTGTTCCCTTATAGTTTAAAAATCAAGTAATTGGTTCAGAATTAGTCTTTTTTGTAAAACATTAATCTTATTGGTTAAAAATTAATCTTTTGAACATAGAATTTTTTTATGACGAAAAAATAGTTTTCTTAAAATTTAATCTGAAAACAACAAAATTTCCTTCCTGATCGATTCAAAGACTTGAATTGCAGAATCTGCCTAATGGTAAACGGATTCGATCTCCTTTGAAATAATTTTTATAACACTTGTTTTTTGTTGAAAATTAATTTTTTTTAACAGAAAATTAAACTAGGACATTTTTGGTCAAAAAGTAATTTTTTAAATTAAAGTTTAATCTTTTTATTTAAAAATTTAACTAATTGTTTAAAAATTTATGGATTTTGTTAAAAATTCGTCTTTTTACATTCTCATCAGAGAAGGTATTAGATTTGTGTAAAATTTGACCCCTACAGTTTTTGTCAAATGTCCGCGTTTTGAGACCCTCTGAAACCGAAAAACAGGTTTTTACGAATTCGTCTGTCTGTATGCCTGTATGTCTGTATGTATGTCTGTATCTCTGTCTGTCTGTCTGCGAACACGATAACTTTCGAAAAAATTAATCTATTAGATTGCCCTTTGACACACTCGTTTAGTGTCCTAAACTAAAGGTCAAGTTCGTTAGCCATCCACTTTGGATAAAAATTCAAAAAGTGGGAATATTTTGAATATTTTTAGACCACTTTTTTGAAAATTACACAATTCTCTGTAGGGTTATTTATAGCATTCAAAAAGTTGAACAACTTATCCTAATGACTTTTTTTGAAAAATCAAAAATTACCAAAAATGTTTGAAACCACATTTTTTCAAGATTTAAAAATTCTATGTACGGTTGTTCATAGTACTTAAAAACTCAAACAATTTATCCTTATGACTTTTTTCTATAAGTAGAAAATCATCAGAGTTAGAGCATTTTCAAAATCCAAAAAAAAAAACTAAAATGAACATTTTAAGCCAAACAACACATAATATGAAAAAAAGTCAAAAGAAGAAAAACTTTGCTTTTTGAAGGCCCTACAGGATTATGATAAAAAATTTTTTAATTTGATCGAAAAGTTGAAAATTCCAAATTTGATCATACCAAAAAAATAAAAAAATCCACAAATTCCATTTTTTGGTTAAACTATGCAAGATACGAAAAAAATGAAAAGGCTTAAATTACACGCACTGGAAAAAATTACAAATTCATAATGAATCACTTTTTGACACAAGTTGCGAAAAAATAAACAAACTAAATGTGTGGAAGACGGTACTCGGTACAGTAAAATGTGTAATAAAAAAATGGTTTGCCTAAATACGATCTAAAATTTTGATTTTCACATTTCTTTGATAGGGCACGCGCTTTTTACATTCACAATATAATGAGAAGGTATTGGTTTCATACGAAAAATGACTTTCGCGGATTCCATCAAATATCGACGTTTTGAGATTTCCTCAGAAGGAACAAAAAGTTTTCAGGTTGGTATGTCTGTCGTTGTCGTATGTATACTGGATGTCTTTGGACCGACTAATTGAATCGAATTCGGCTTTGGCACACAGGTTTAGGGGCCAAAGATTTTAAAATTCCACGTACGGCTATTTATAGCTCACGAAAATGTTAACAATTAATCTTGATGGATTTTTTTGATAACAAGAAAATTATCACAGTTATGGCTTTTTCAAACTACAAAATGAAAATGAAAATT
Source organism: Belonocnema kinseyi (assembly GCF_010883055.1). NCBI lineage: Eukaryota > Metazoa > Arthropoda > Insecta > Hymenoptera > Cynipidae > Belonocnema > Belonocnema kinseyi. The sequence continues at coordinate 120,892,126 of NC_046660.1, read as the reverse complement.
CTAAACCAATCAATGCACGATATAAAAAAAGGTAAGAAAAGGAAAACGTTACTTTTTGAAAAACTTACAAGGTCATCATAACAGGTTTTATAATTTTAAAAAATCGAAAATTCATCTTTTAATCGCACAAAAAATACTGAATTATTACATTCTCATCATAATAAGAAGGTATTGCTTTATGGAAAAACTGACTATCGCGGATTTCTTAAAATTTTAACTTTTCGAGAATCCCTAATTCCCTAAGAAACCGGTATTACGATGACGTCTGTCTGACGGCCTTGTCATTATCGTCGTTGTCGTTGTAGTCTGTAAACACAGTAACATTTGAAGTAATTATTTTATTGAATTTCCCTTTGACACACTTTATAAGGATAT
>NC_046660.1:120889869-120891651 GCF_010883055.1 Belonocnema kinseyi | reverse complement strand
TCAACGCACCACATGAAAAAAAGTCAACAAAAGAAAAATATTAGTTTTCAAAGACCTACACGATTATCATAACAACTTTTTGAATTTTGTTAAAAAATCGAATATTCAAATTTTTGTCACACAAACATGAAGTATTATTACATCAAACTTTCTATCGCTAAATGATCTGAATAAATGTATTATAAGTTTGATACAGAAGTGTTAAACATAATATAGAAAAGTTAACAATTTGGACAAAATCGAGTGCGAAGCACGAGATACGTGATGAGAATGTGTTCGTTACAGCCGAAGAAGCCTTAACAAAGGAGAATTCACAATCACCAAATTACAGTTGTCGATGTTTGGTTCGTGTGCACAAATGTGGGGCAAATACAAAGACCGAGCGCAAAGGACGAGACAAATGCAGCATCGAGCGCGAAGCGCGAGATGAATACATCATCGAGCGCGAAGCGCGCGAACCAACAGTCGCGCGCCTTAGGCGCGCTCAAACTTACAAGCAAAGCGAGCCGATCGCGCAGCGCGCGATGAGAATGTGCCCGCGAGGCGGGCAGATTTTTTAGTATAAAATTAATCTTCTTCTTTGAAAATTCTTTTTGCTGATTTAGGATTCAACCAATTTTCTGAAAATTCTTTTTTTTCAACATTAATTTATTGAAGTGAAAATTTACTTTCCATTTTTGGTTAAAAGCGTATTGATATTTGTAATTGCAATCTGTTTTGGTAGAGAACTCACCTATTTTTTAATTGCACTTCTTTAAGTTGAAAATTATTTTTTTAACTAAGAACTGAACTATTTAATTTTGCGTTGAATACTAAGTTCATAATTGAGGATTCATTTGTTTCGGTTCAAAACGAACCTTTTTTATTGAAAATTCAGCTATTTTCTTCAAATTTCTTTTTATTAATTTCTATAACGATAAAATCTACTTATATTACTTTTGGTTAAAAAATGGTATTTTTTTAGGTAAAAATCATATATTTGTTTGAAACTTTCTAGATTTTGTAGAAAATTCGTAACTTTTTGTAGAAACGTTATATTATTGGTTGAAAATTACTATTTTTTATTAAGGATTGAGTTATTTAAAAAAAAATCCTTTTCAGTTTGTGAAAAACAAATCTGTTTAAAAGAAATTTCGATTCTACTATTTTTGGTTGAAAATTGATATTTTAAATTGAAAATTGCCCTTTTGTACTTAATAATTAAATTTTTTAATTTTTATGTTTTGGTAGAAAATTAATCCTTTTGATTTAAAATCGACCTTTTTTCGTTAAAGATTGAACTATTTGGAAATAAATTTATCTGTTTTGATGCAGTATTTCGAAATTCAGAATTTTGTTGAAAATTCGTTATTTTTGGTAGAAAAATAAACTTCCTAATTGAAAATTTATCTTTGTTTCGAGGATTCTATTATTACATGAAAAACTCGTTTTTTTGTGAAAAACTAATTTCTTTAAGAGAATAGTCGATTATAACATTTTTGATAGAAAAAGGATATTTAAAAAAAATTGATCTTTTTTTGTTAAAAATATAATTTTTTTAAACCGTCTTTTTAAACTGGGAAATTATTCTTCGCGGTTGAAAATTCATTTTCTTCGTTCAGGGTTCAATTATTATTTTTTTGAAAATTGCTTCATAGTTAGCCCAAAATTAATTTATGTAAAATAAAAATGGATTATATCATTTCGATGAAAATTCGTTATTGCGGTAGGAAATTAGTCTTCTCGTTTGAAAATTCATCTTTGTCATTGAGAACAAAACTATTAAGTTGCACATTCCGTTTT
>NC_046660.1:120888559-120889769 GCF_010883055.1 Belonocnema kinseyi | reverse complement strand
AGAGAATTAATGTTATGGGTAAAAAATTAATCTGTTTTTTATTATTCCTAGCATAGATGTCCAAATTCGATTATTTTGTCTTAGATTGGAAAAAAATGTCTTGCATAATTTACTATAAAACAATTTTAATCGCTAAAAGATTCTGTTAAATAATGTGTAGAACCTGCTTGATTTTAAGTGAATTCTATTTTATTTAAAATACTTTTGATAATATTGTTCTTGCATTGAAAATTAATTAAGTTGAAAATTCTATTATTTGTTTAAAACAATTTTTTTAAATAGAAAATTAATCTTTGTGTTTGAAATATCATCTTTTTTGTTAAAACTTTTACTCTTTGGTTTCAAGTTCATTTCTTTTAATTGAAATTTAAAATAATCTGTAAACAATTTCATTTTTTGAACGAATATTAACCTTTATAAACTGCAAACTGAATTATTCTATTTTTGTTTAAAATTTGATATTTTTTGTTTAAACTTCATCTTTTTAGTTAAAAATTATTTTATGGGTGAAAAATTAATCTGTTTTTTATTATTCTTAACATAGATGCTCAAATTCGACTTTTTTGTCTCAGATCGGAAAAAACGTCTTGCGTAATTTACTACAAAAGAATTTTAATCGATGAGAGATTCTGTTAATAATGTGTAGAACCTGCCTGGTTATAAGTAAATTCTATTTTATTTTTAATTCTTTTTATAATATTGCTCTTGCATTGAAAATTAATTTTTTTTGATAATTCTATTATTTGTTAAAAAAGATTTTCTTTAATAGAAAATTAATCTTTGTGATTGAAAATTCATCTTTTTTGTCAAAACTTTTACTATTTGGTGTCAAGTTCATCTGTTTTAATTAAAACTTCATCTTTTTTGTTAAAAATTATGTTATGGGTGAAAAATCAATCTATTTTACATTATTCTTAACATAGATGCTCAAATTCGATTTTTTTTGTCTCAGATCGGAAAAAAACGTCTTGCATAATTTACTATAAAAGAATTTTAATCGCTGAGAGATTCTGCTAAATAATGCGTAGAACATTCCTGGTTAAAAGTTTCTATTTTATTTAAAATTCTTTTTATAATATTTTTCTTGCATTGAAAATTAATTTAGTTTATAATTCTATTATTTGTTTTTAACAAATTTTGTGTAATTAAAAATTAATCGTTGTGATTAAAAATTCATCTTTTTTGTCAAAACTTTTACTATTTAGTGTCA
>NC_046660.1:120887295-120888459 GCF_010883055.1 Belonocnema kinseyi | reverse complement strand
CATCTATGCTAGGAATAATAAAAAACAGATTAATTTTTTACCCATAACATTAATTCTCTACAAAAAAAAAACGATTAGTTTTCAACCAACAATGATATAATTTAAATTTTCCTTAGACATTAATTTTTAACAAACAAAAAAAAATCAGGAAAATAGTTCAATCCTAAATAAAAAAGATAAGATTTTAACAAAGAAAAATAATTTTCTACCAGAAAAACGAATTTCCAAATAAAAAAATTAATTTTTAATTAAAAACATAATTCTTCATCCTAAAATTGTTCAGTTGAATTTTTAATCAATTTTTAACAAAATAGTTGAACCCTCATCAAAAAGATCAGTTTTCAAACCAGGAATAGGATAATTCCTTTTTAGTTAAAATAATTAATAATTAACAACAAACAATTAAATTTCAACAAATTAATTGAAATTTTACTAAAATAGATACATTTGATGATACATACATAGTTAAACTTTTAAGCAAACAGATGTATTTTCAACCAAGAAGATTAATTTTATATAAAAAAGACGATGTTTGAAACAAATAATTAAATTTTCAACCAATAAATATCCATTTTTAATTCCAAATTTCAGTGTTCCACCAAAAGCGGGATAGATAAATTTTCAGTTAGAGAATTTAATTTTTACCAAAAAAAAAAACGGAATGTGTAACTTAATAGTTTTGTTCTCAATCACAAAGATGAAATAACGAAATAACGAATTTTCATTGAATTATGTGCATTTTCAAACCAAAAGATTGAATTTTCAACTACAAAAGATCAATTTTTAACTTCAAATATCAATTCTCTACCCAAAAGGATATAATCCAATTTTATCTTATATTACATAAATTAATTTTGGACTAACTTTGAAGGAACTTTCAGCAAAATAGTAAAATTCTCAATTAAAAAGATGAATTTTGAAGGAAGTAATTTTATATTTCTAACAAAAAACACAAATTTTCAAAAAAATACATAAATTTTCAAACAAATAATTCCACTTTTAACTAAAAAAGGTCAAGGTTCAATAAAAAATATCAAATTTTAAACGAAAATAGAATGATAGAGCTTTTAGTTTATAAAAGTTAATATTCAATCAAAAAATGAAATTTTCTATAGATTATTTCAAATTTTAAACAAAACAGATGAATTTGACACCAAACAGTAG
>NC_046660.1:120875911-120887195 GCF_010883055.1 Belonocnema kinseyi | reverse complement strand
ATAGATGTCCAAATTCCATTTTTTTTGTCTTATATCAGAAAAAACGTCTTGCATAATTTACTATAAAAAAATGTTAATCGCTGAAAGATTCTGCTATATAATGTATAGAACCTGCCTGAATTTAAGTGAATTCTATCTTATTTTGAATACTTTATATATTATTGTACTTGGATTGAAAATTCTATTATTTGTTTATTTGTTAAAACATATGTTTTTAAATAGAAAATTAATCTTTGTGATTGAAATTTCATCTTTTTTGTAAAAACTTTTACTATTTGCTGTCTAATTCGCCTGTTTTAGTTGAAATTTTAAATAACCTGTAGAAAATTTCATTTTTTTATTGGATATTAAGTTTTATATACTAAAAACTGAATTATTCTATTTTTGTTTAAAATTTGATATTTTATATTGAAACTTGATTTTTTTTGTTCAAAATGGAATTATTTGTTTGAAAATTCCCGTATTTTTTTGAAAATTTATGGTTTTTGTTAGAAATATAAATATGAAGACCCGATCCATCCATAAACCTGAACATAATTCATTCAATCCCACATTTCTTAAACCATATATTATTTAAAAGCACATAAAACATTGGAAGCCTATACGTTTTATACAGCTGTTTTTTTGTTGAGGGTCAAGCACAAGGAGTTTAATAGTACTTTTCTGATATTGAGTAAACTTAGTGTAACATTGGTGTATTTTTAGTTATAAGTTAATGTTTTAGTTATTATTTGGATTCAATGTAAACGTTAAGTATTATTCCTGTGATGCATGGAATTTGTTGTAAAATTTCATTGCTGATAAAAAATGTGGTAGCAACTTATTGAGGTTTTGAAGTTAATATTACATTTTGCAATTCAAGAGCGAACTGCTCGCTGTAAACAAATTGATCAAAAAGACGTGAGATGAAAACATAAAAAGCTATTTTTTATTTTAATCCTGATTAAAATAGTTTCTTTTTTTTTCACCAAACATTTTATAAATTTAAATGAAATCTTTGTGTAACTTGCAAGAAAAATTTCAGTAAAAGCTTAACTTTCTTAAAGTTTTTGTAGTACATTTTCGTTACCTTTCATAGCAAAAAATAATATCTGGTATATTTTTGTAGATATATAAGGAAGATTGACATTAAAGTGGCCGAAATGATCTAATTCTGCGACCAGCAGTTCGCATTTGTATTCTAACATTAATTCCTAACCTCAAAATTTCAAAAACTGTTATCGCATTTTCCACCAGCAATGGACTTTAATAACAAAATCCATGCTTTATAGAAATATTACTTAATGTTAGTGTTTATATTCAAGACAAATAATAGATTAAACATTAACTTATAACTAAAAATATACTAACCCTACCGATAGAAATCTCAGAGTATATGCTAAAGATTCTCAAGGCTCTGAGAAGTTTGGAGAAATTCTCCGCAGGCTCTCAGGTAGATAAATTTAATGGTCCAGATAACTCGTTCAAATGCTTTGAAGGCTTTAAAATGTTCTTTCCGAACTTTAAATAAAAATACGATCATAAATAACAAGCAGATGCCCTGTATTGCGATTGCAGTCGTACGGGTGGAAAGGTGGTGGTAAATGAGAAGCGTTGATTAGTATTAGCGACCTCGAAATTTGATTCGATTATTATTCCCACAGTGATCCAAAAATACTTGCGCGTGCTTAAACTGTGCGTCGTTCATTGGCTCTAGTTCGCGCACGTATTTAAAAATCAAGTACAGACGCGCATCGTAGCCGATGAACGTCACTCAAATCCAAGCAAGCGCAGATCAAACCAGATTCGTTGGGATCACTTAACTTAAAGAAAACGCGTGTAACGTTCCATTACTGTCTAACTCACGGTGACTCACGAGTGTCCCTTTCGCACGCGTGTAGCTATCAAAGAACGAGCAATCGTGACAATTTTTTCAATATTTTCCAACTCTGTCTAGCCCATTCACAACTCGTGTCTCACGCATATAGCAATGAAAATCGAGTAGTGTGACAATCGAAATCGACAATATCGTTTAGAGATTTCATATTAAGGATACTTTTTCAAAAAAAAAAATTTTCATGCCCGGTGATAGATCACTGTAGATTCCCTTTACATCTCCCCTTGCCTCTCACGTTTATAGGGTTCTCTTTTTTTATTTTTCTTTATATCGCTTTTATCGAACCCTTTTGTCCTCAAAAGACCTACGGAGTGGGTTTCGCTTTCGTTTGGTACCTTGATTGACTTGATCTCGTTTTAAACTCCAACAGTAGTCAGCCAAAATGTTGATATCCCAACATCCCTGATATCGCCTCTCCATCTCTTTTATATCATGGTGGAAACGTTCGCGTTGTTCTTCATTAAAGTCTCCCAGGTTAGCTGGAAACTTATTTATATGCGAATGAAGAAATTGTAGTTTCAAATTCGTAAAGCAGCCTAGTTTACCAAAGTTTGTTACCATTTCTGAAACAACATTTTGATAGTCTGGCCTTTCTTATTACCTAAAAAGTTTTTTACAACATTTTTAAGACTAAGCCAGGCATATTTTTCAGTGCCAGACATTTTTGTAATAAATTCTGGATCCTGAAACATTTTTCTTATCTGTGGTCCATCAAAGATCCCCTCTTTTAATTTTGCTTCGGAAAGTTGTGGAAATTGATCTTCCTAATACGCATAGCAATCGCCATCTTTGTCAAGCGCTTTGACAAACTGTTTCATAAAACCCAGCTTTATATGAAGGGATGGAATCAAAACTTCTTGTGGGTCAACTAAGCGTTTACAAGCGTCACTTGTCAGCTAATTTTCTGCTTTCTGATCCTTCCCATAAATATTCCCTAGAAAAAAGTAAATAATCAATTAGCATAACAATCATTTAATCAGTTTTATTATTTCAATAAAAATAAAGTTTTTAAGGTATAAAGTCAAATGTCAAATTGTGCACTATGCTTGAAAATTACAAAAATTCACAAAATCTGACATTAGAAAGTGCTATACTTGTTTCAACATGCTGTATAAGATGTTGAAGGCTCTTCTAAACAACACGATTAGCCACCGGAAAACTTTCGATTAAATTTCTTTATAGATTTATTATCTGTCTGTTGGAAAGCTTGAAGGTTCATCCACGCATAATCAGATTCATAAAGATTGATGCCCCTTTGGAAAACTAGATTCGCTATTTCATCTAGAAATTATCGTGAGGCAACGAACAACATCACCTTCCAGGGGCGTCTTTTATGCGAGATCATGATCCGCCTCTGCTGTTTTGTATCACACTTCTGCACATGTATTTTAAATCCGGGGTCAAAATAACCCACTTGGCTCATATTTGATTGAAAAATGCAAAAATAGAGGTAAAATCGACGAAAACAGCGGGTTTTCGTGCATATTTTTGCAAAATAAATATATCTTCATCCCCGGTGGACTTATCCAGCATATCCTTATGTTTTTGGGATCACTGATTCTGAATCCGGGTTTCAAATAACCCAGTTGGCTCATATTTGATCGAAAAACGCAAAAATAGATGCAAAGTCGACGGAAACAGCGATTTTTCGTGTATATTTCTGCAAAAAAAAATATTTTTATGACCCGTAAACTTAACCAGGACATTCGATGTTGATCGTGATGAAAGTGACATTTCAGATTATGGTAATGACGAGGATGATGATGAAAGCAGCGATGTTAATACAGAAGTGTACATATCAGACAAGGAAAAGAATAAAGTTCCTAAGCTATTTGAGTCTGATGAATTGAATGATTTTTCGCGAGATCTGGGTTTCCCTAAAGATAGTTCAGTGTATATTGCTTTCGTTTTGAAAAAGAAGTTTTTTAATGCTGAAGTTTATTACTTCTGTAGAAAATGATCATGGAAAATAAGTCTATTGTAAAAACATTGATGGATTAATGGAAAAAATGAAACCTGGACTGTATAGGCCGGCAAATTGGCGGCTATACATTGGCTCTTCTAAGTGCAATCTAAAAGCAATTTTATTTCATAATACTAATGTTTAAGCTCCAATTCCAATCGCACGTTCTACGGAACTGAAAGAGCATTACAGTAACTTAAAATTTGTCTTGGAAAAAATCAATTACTCAACTTATAAGTGGAAAATTTGGGGGGATCTCAAAATTCTTGGAATCGTTTTAGGACAGCAATCAGGGTATACAAAAACACCTTGTTACTTATCCTTATGGAACATCGTTGGAGCAAGGACAAAAAAATATAATTGAAGATCCTCTAGTTGACCCACAAGAAGTTTTGATTTCATCCCTTCATATAAAGCTGGGTCTTATGAAACAGTTTGTCAAAGCGCTTGACAAGGATGGCGATTGCTATGGGTATTTGGAAGATCAATTTCCACAACTTTCCGAAGAAAAATTAAAAGAGGGGATCTTTGATGGACCGCAGATAAGAAAAATGTTTCAGGATCCAGAAATCATTACAAAAATGTCTGGCACTGAAAAATATGCCTGGCTTAGTCTTAAAAATGTTGTAAAAACTTTTTAGGTAACAAGAAAAGTCCAGACTATCAAAATGTTGTTTCAGAAATGGTAACAAACTTTGGTAAACTAGGCTGCTTCACGAATTTGAAGCTACAATTTCTTCATTCGCATATAAATAAGTTTGCAGCCAACCTGGGAGACTTTAATGAAGAACAAGGCGAACGTTTCGACCATGATATAAAAGAGATGGAGAGGCAATATCAGGAATGTTGGGATATCAACATGATGGCTGACTACTGTTGGAGTTTAAAACGAGATCAAGTCAATCAAGGTACCAAACGAAAGCGAAACCCACTCCGTAGGTCTTTTGAGGACAAAAGGGTTCGATAAAAGCGATATAAATAAAAATAAAAAAACAAGAATCCTATAAACGTGAGAGGCAAGGGCACTCACGGTAATAAAGCACCCCAAAGGGAACAGAATTTACTAAGTCCACGTCGGTGTTCCTGGGTAACGCTAAAAGTAAATAAAACTTATTTACAAAAAGTCCTACTATTGCCATGCAAGGAGACTAACGCAAATTAAAAACTCTGAAACGTGACATGTAAAGGGAATCTACAGTGAACGACAGTCCCAGTCGAGGAAAGTAAAGGTTTAAAGGTTTTCGGTGATCATATGTCTGATTTTGCGTTTTTCGATAAAATATGAGCCAACTCAGTTATTTGAACCCCGGATTTAGAATCAGTGACCCCAAAAACGTAAGGATATTCTGGATAAGTCCACCGGGGATGAAGATATATTTTGTTTGCAAAAATATGCACGAAAAACCGCTGTTTTCGTCGGTTTTACCTCTATTTTTGCATTTTTTGATCAAATACAAGCCAACTGGGTTATTTCGATTCCGGATTCGGATTCAGCGACCCCAAAAACCTAAGGTTATGCTGATTTAGACCACCGGGCATGAAAAATTTTTTTGTTGCAAAAGTATACAAGAAAAATCACTGTATTCGCCGATTTTACGTATATTTTTGCGATTTTCGAAAAAGTATAAGCCAAATTGGTTATTTGGACACCGGGTTCGAATTCAGCGACCCCAAAAACATATAGATATGCTAGTGTAGTCTGTCGGACAGACCACTTTTTTTGCGTGCCGGTGTAATTCGTCAGAATATGGAAAATGGGCACTATTATCACCAATAACTATTTTGCAGCTTTTTTTCGGTTCGGGGGAAACCACCGGCATTTTAGTACGCCAGTGGTTTACCAGCACTGCCCCAGTACTGAAATTCAGTACTGCGACAGTGCTGGTACGCCAGTACCAGCCAGCATTACAAGCCAGTACTGGCCCAGTACAGCCAGCCAGTACTGGAACTCCGGAAGGCTGTACTGGGCCGGTGTACAGGCTAACATGGTTTTGTTGTTGCAAATTGGAGGGTCATTTCCTAAATAATTTTGTACGTAGAATCCGAATCTGGGATCAGAAATGGCTCATCACGTCAGGATTTTAAGCTATATGAGATTATGTACCCAAAGATGGAATTTTTGGCTACTTTTGAGGTTATGTAAAGAAGACACAACATTTTGCGAGATTTTTTCTTTAGTTGCATTATATAGTACTGCTCTTTCTCTTTAATTTGAGAGTCGCAAAGTTAAATTATTATTTTTCTTTACCAAGTTACGCCAGTTTGAAATTTCGAGATTTGCCTCATTATGTCTTGAGCATTTGCTTTAAATACTTTGAGGCAGACATTTTCTACGGGGTATTTTCTCTTGAAAATTTGTACCTGGGGGTATTCGGATATGTTGATTACGAATCTGAAGTATTGAAAGCAAATGCTCAAGACATTATTTTTTTTATTATTACACCATTAAGCCATTTCCCTTTCGGGGTACGCGTGACTCACTCGGTAGGGGAAAGGAGTAGTGTGTGGAAGGAATAGAGATTTTTCAGATTGATTCAGAATTCTCGTGCTATTTAAGTAAATAACACGTTCGTTCCGCAACACTGCTCCGACCCAGGTTGCTGATCAATCTCTCTAGCAATCACCCCAAGCGAAGAACCTCACGAAGTCGTTATGTAAGGTTCCCCACTTGGGTCCATTAGTAGCCAAGGTCTTTTGTTTCAGGCGTCATTCATTCTACTGACACTCTTTTTATTAACTATTTTGCCGCCATACTTTCCTGTCCTACATACTTCTCTAGCTTCTTTTATGTCCATGCATTCTTTCATGCAGGCTCTCGTGCTTCTGTGATTTATGCTTTTGGTAAAAGCAAACTTGTAATTATAAATAATATGTGGACGATATGCAGTCGTATGATGATGAATAGGTGGCCCTGAATAGAAAAAAATGATTTATCATCATTTTTTAAATTAACCCAGGCATTTTTTACGGGTGCGGTTCGCCATTATAGAACCACTACTGATGTGCAGTACCGCACCGGTAAAGCACGCTAGTACTGCAGGACATTAAAGCCAGTACTGGCCTAGTACTGGGACCCAATACTGAGACTGTCCACCTGGATTATATAGTTTCGAATATTAGTTACTTTTACTGTTAAGAATTTTTGGAATTTTACCATATACTTTTACTATATGAGCGTAAGGCAAAATTCCAATGCAGGTGTTGGAAAGTGAAACAGTAATACGTGTATTGCAATTTCGAAGACTATTTATTTCTTTTAAAAGATTTTAAGCTATGCTAGTTTTTAACGGAGCTGGTCTTCTTTATGTTACATCTTGGAACAAGCCCACTCTTGGTTTCGAATCAAGACTTTATTTTCTGTCTATATTACGTCTTTCGACTTTTTGCATTTGCTCCAAGAAAAGTTGTTCCGAAAATATTTTGTCAATCTTACATACTCTAATGTTTTTATATCGCGATCTGCATGATAAGCTGATTTTTTTATTCTCGTTTTACTGAAGTTGAGGTTCTTTCTCATCTCATTGCACCAGTATTAAGTAACGCGAAGGAATGGAATAGCAACAGAAGGTTGAGGGAACCGCAGCACTAATACTGATTTCACCTTATTTATATAATTTACATAAGCATGCTTTCAATTTTAGTATTCTGATTTCTAAATTCTTTAAAATACGGAATAAATTCAAATATTATAATACTAAACAAGAATGCAATAAATATAAGTTTCAACGAATTTAATATTTCAGGCATAAATAGTTTTCAATAAGTGGGACTATGGTCGTGGAGGTTAAAGCGTAGGCTTACCCACTCCGTTGGCTTGCGGATTCGATTTTCGCCTCGCACTCTGAAACCGGTATCTCTAGAGAAAAAATTTTTCTTTAAGGGCATGCTCTTTGGTGACCACGGGACCAAACTAGTCCCCGGTTATGAGCATTTTTTTTGGTGTTCACTGTGTTCACACGGATTAAGATATCCTGTTTAAAATTTGACAGATTAAATAAAAGGCACTAAAGAACGTTCGTATACATCAATATGTTTATAATTTTTCAGAAAGTTTATTTATAAGTTGATGAAATAGGATATTACCATTTGAGTCATAGCACTTTGCTGATAATGTTTGGTTTGATGCATTTCAGATTTTTGATTCGCGTATATGGAGCAATGATAAAAATTTTGGACTAAATCGTTTAAAGCTTAAAAAAAATTTAATATGAGCCATAAATTTTGCACATTCGTTGCCAATGAAAAATTTAGCATCTGCACACACGTAATCTATCATTATTTTTAGAGCATTTTTAGCAATTTCTAACGGAGAAAAAAAGAAACTTTGAATGTCGATAAAGTAGAGATCACGTGACTAAGTTCTTCATGAAATTTTTGTGTAGAGAATGAAATGATTTTCATTTCTTTAGTCCTCACTACGTCCACAAGGATTGAGATATCGTGTTCAGGATTTAGGAAGTTATACTGAAAGCACTAAGGAACGCTTGTATATATCAAAATATTTATAATTCCGGATATATCTTTCTAGTAAAATACTACAGGAATAGGAATACACTTCTAACGTCGATAAAGTAGATGCCTCGATTTAAAAAAATCAAGGAATATCTTAGAATGTGATACTAGAAAATCCGTCCAAGTCCCATCTTGAGAAATGTGTATCTTCAGAAAATAATTAAAATCTTCTAATGGTTATATATTCTTGTGGATTTTGTGTACTGGTGTGAAACAATTCTAAGAATAAAAATAAAATTTCGCCCAGTGGCGAAAGACAAGGCGGGTCCGACGCTGAGTCCCGATGGTTGGTTCACTGTCAACAATACTTATCAGCTGATCGATTCAACGTCAAGAATTATGGAAGTTGGTTGTAGAACTCCGACGAACAAATTTTAGCACATTGCTGGTTTTGCTATGTTTCCAATTTGAAATTTATCTTATATTTTTAGGACCAAAAAAATGAAAATCATTTTACGCAAAAATTTTATGAATGAACTTAGTGACTTGATCTCGACTTTATCGACGTTCAAGGTTTCTTTTTTTCTCCGCTAGAAATCGCTAAAAAGCCCAAAAAATAATGATATAACTCGAATGTTAATCTCTTATTTCATCAATTTATAAATAAACTTTTTTTTTAATTACCAATATATTTATGTACACAAACGTTCTTTAGTGCTTTTTATTTTATCTTTCAAAGTTTAATCACGATATCTCAATTCGTGTGGACATAGTGAACACCAAAAAAAAAGTTCATAACCGGGGACTAGTTTGGTTACGTGGTCACCCGAGAGCATGCCCTTAAGTACTTAAAGCTGTTGCTCTTGGTGGATCGGAACTCACCTTAAACTGTAGGACCTCCTTCCTCCATCAAGTAAGTGTATGGGGGGTGTGCAAAGGAATAGGGAAGAAGGTGCTAGAAAAATGTAATAAATCTTAGGGAACACATTAAAAGCTTCCATGCCAAATAGTCTTCAAAACGAAATCAAAATTTCCAATAACTATTTTTTAGGTTTTCTTTTATTTCTATACGGTTATATGAATACAATTTCGCTAGATTTCTTCACGGACAAAAATGTTCTGAGAAAAGTGTAAAATTAGTCCAGGAATCTTAGACGGTTACCCAAATGTTGGAGATCTTGAATGACTTTTAATCAAAGATTTCAATTTTTTCAATACTAAATGCAAACGAGCCTTGTAATTCTCAATAATAGTGCAGGAAAAAGAGTTCGGTATTTACAATAAAAAATGTAAGTGAGAAGCCAAATTTAGTCTACGACGAATTGTAGAACAGTTGTGAATATTTTTGATTTGGTTCCAAAGAATTGGTATAAGTTACTAGAGTGAAAAATAGCGCACTGGTATTGCAGGAAGTCTTAGCCAGCCTGAGGAAATATATCTGCGCCTCTATGTGCGCAGTCCAACATCAGTCGACAAAATGCGAAATAAAAATGGCTGCAACCTGCTACTTTACACGGAGAAAAATATTTATTGAAAAGTAGATATTAAAAACGTTCATATTTAACCATAATATCTAATATCTTCTATTCAACATACAAGATATATATTAAAGGTCAATATCTGTTTGTATTGAAAGTATAAAACGTGTGATATTAACAGTTAATTTTTAAATTTTGTAAAAAACCGAAATTTTATCGGAGCAATGTCGTTGTCGTGCGGCGCGGCGTAGCGGCAAAAGATTTTAGCCCCATCCACGTAGAAATTTTGCCCATCTTCTCCTATTTGAAGTTAGGTTCCGATAGGGCCCCTATCAGAATATCTAGTCTGAAAAAAACTGATGAGTGCCCTGTTAGGTTTTAGTGAAGAACTTCATGTTTCGTATAGGTATGGAAAATCTATCTGTATTCTTTTTCTTTTAAGAAAAAAATTCCATCTTAATGAAAAACTGTAAATGTTTAGAAAAAAATTATATTTCCTGTCATTATAAAAAGTTGTAAAGTAGTCTACAACGGAAAAAAACGAAACGTTGCAGGAAGAAAAATTTGAATCGTTTAAAATTAATTATTTAAAAATTATTTTATTGATATTCCTGTTAACATTTTATATATTTTACATTTAAATATATAATAACAAATATTTGATTAGAGAGAGTTTTTAATTTTTTCACATGTACTAGGCAGTCTGATAAGTACCTGAAAATTCTAAGATATGGCATTAGTATTCACTAATGTGAACCATTTTCGTCGAGCTTGATCCTTCAAATGACGCCTGTCAAAACTTCAGCCATTTATGTTTACGCATTTACAAGTTACAGCACTGAGAAGCGACTAACCTCCGAGTTTTTTTTAATATGGAAAAATCTGAGTTTCGAGTTTTGATCAAACACTACTATCTTCGCAAGAAAACGATATCCGAGACCAAGGCCAAGCTGGATAAGTATTACCCGGACTCTGCAGCGTCGAATGGAACGATTCATAAGTGGTTTACCGAGTTTCGATGTGGCCGTACGAGCACAGTTGATGCTGAACGATCTGGGCGCCCAAAAGAGGTCACTACACCAGAAAATGTCGAAAAAATCCACGATTTGATGTTGAATGATCCCAAAGTGAAATTGAGAGAGGTAGCTAATGCAGTAGGCATATCATTGGAACGTGTGGGCAATATCGTGCATTCAGTTTTGGGCATGAAGAAGCTCTGCGCGCGATGGGTGCCGCGTTTGCTCACAGTGGACCAAAACGAATTCGTGTGACAACTTTCCAGCAGAATTTGGCATTATTTTCGCGTAAGCCGACCGAGTTTTTGCGCCGATTCATAACCATGGATGAAACCTGGATCCACTACTACACTCCTGAGTCAACGCAAGAGACAAAACAGTGGGTTCCACCGGGCCGAAGTGCTCCGAAGCGTCCAAAAACGCAACAATGGGTCGGAAAGGTTATGGCCTCCGTATTTTGGGATGCACATGTCATAATATTCGTGGACTATCTTGAAAA
>NC_046660.1:120869644-120875811 GCF_010883055.1 Belonocnema kinseyi | reverse complement strand
CCTCAGCCACCGTATTCACCAGACCTGGCCCCCAGCGACTATTACTTGTTCCCTAACCTGGAGAGATGGCTCACTGGTAAGCGTTTTTACTCAAATGAGGAGATCATAGCTGAAACTGAGGCGTATTTTGGAGACCTTCCGATCGAGTACTTTTCGGACGGACTCAAAAAGTTAGAAAATCGTTGGACTCGCTATATCGAGCTAAAAGGAGAGTATGTTGAAAAATAAAACCGACTTTGGCCAAAAAAACGTCTCCGTGTTTCATTTTTCGGGGACTTATCAAACTGCCTAGTAGCTCAGGGTATGCCCTAAGCAAAATTTAGAACTGCCCGACCTGACAGTAAGCAAATGCCTAAAGAATATAATACAATATTCTACAATATTATTGCAACGTGAATAGAAGAAAAATATTAGAACTACCCATTTTACTTCTAGAACTGCCCATTTCAATTTAGAACTACCCGACTTGGATAGAACTGCCCTTTAGGATATAGCCTACTGTAGCTTATGATTATGACTTTTTCATCGAGTAAGACTCCCGACTGCTAGGCGATAGATTTAGGTATAGATACATACTCCGTAGCGTTAGAAATTCGATTTGTAATACAATGTTTAAAAATTTATATATATATATATATATTCACTATAAATAAGACCATTAATATCTAAAGGGAAAATACTCTCAATCAATTAATATTTATTTTTTTAATGCATTTTTTTGTCATATCAATTAAATATTTAAATAAATTATATATCACAAGTATTATAATACAAACCTTACATTACTTACAGTGATTTTTTTCACATAATAAATTGAAACAATATTGTATATAAAAATCAATACTATTACTAGTTCTTAATATTTTTTCCACTTTCAGATAGCTTATTGAGTTAAGCCGACAGAACAAAGTGACAGCAATATATTATATAGTTCCCGAGTCGAAATTTAGACCCGACTTTGAAGTTGCAGCTCCTCATTAGAACCTGCTTTGACGCTATTTAAACGTATAGCCCCTGCTTTAAACTTTTAGCTCCTAGAGAATGAAACATTAGTACCTACTTTGAGACTGTAACACCTTTATGAATCTACTTTGAATCTTTAGAGCCTACATTTTTACAACTCAAGATCCTAATTTGACGATGTTAAGCCTCCCATTTAATACTGACCCTACATTGAATCTTTTGAGCCTACAATGTTCGAACTTCATGAAAATAAAGTGAAAATTATTTTTTACTTAGGTTAATTGATTTCATAGTCATCTTAATGACTGAATGCACACTCAATTAACAAAAATATTTAACTCAAGATGTAAACTAAGTGCTATTAACTCTATATATATAATTAATGAAAGTGTGTGTATTCAACAGTCATGTAGGTGATTTAGAATCACAACAAATTATAAGAATAACATATTTTCTATCGCTAACAAAAAACATTATGAATGCAATAAAAAATTTGAAAATAAATTGAAATATGTATTTAATATTTATAATTTAATTTCCTAATTTTTATAAAATTTTTACTAGCGTATTAAGGTTAATTTATTTTTAAGATAATTTCATAAAAAAATATTTATTTTTTTTTCGTAAAAAAAGAAAAATGGCACTGTTACTAAAAAAGAAGATTTTTTCCATGAAATCACGTTTAAAATCCCGTGTAGAAATAGCCCGGTTTGAACCGATCAGAAGAAGGCTTCTGGCCAGAATCTAACCGGGTCAAACCATGATACTATTTTGTTTATTCCCCGGCCGGGATCTGACCGAGTTCCCAACGGAACCCAATCGGGCCAAAAATGGTGCGTAATAGAAGTATCATAACCTTAAAAACATCTAAAGAAATATCCACAAACGACTGCCGTAATTGGGTCGTTTGTGAATATATTGCAGGTAAAAGACCAATTTTTTGTGCTTTGGGTGTTTTTTATCAATTCTAAAAGAAAAATCAAACTAATATTAATTATATGGTTTCCCATTTGTGGTGCTGCGGTTTCCAGACGTGCCATGACAGCGAAATCGTTGACCAACTTCTTTTTTATTTTCAAACGTAGTTCCCCAGTGAAATTATACTTACTTTTTTTTTGTGATACGATTTTTGCTTATTTTTAATATTTTTATATATTATCTTGAATAACCAAAAACCGTAATAAGAAGAGAAATAACTTTTCCCGAACGAGGTTTTGAATTACGTTATCCTGCTTGAACGTAATGACGATTCGACGACTTCCGGAGTCTCTAATGCTAAAAACGCAGTAAAACATCGGTTGAGGCAAGCTTATCCGTTAAGAAATTTGTTAAATTTCACAAAATTGTATCCAATTTTTTGCAGCAAGCGGATTGTTTATGAAGGTAAGTGAATTCTCTTGTTAATAAGTAAGCATTATTAATATTCTTTAACGTTAATGTTAAATAAATGCTCTCAGCCAGTTTCATAGCCCGTGTAGAAATTGAAATGGGGAGCTAGTCTGGTTCCGGACCAGTTGACCCCACTTAAAGTGGGGGGCTAGTCGAGTCATCTGATTAGCCCCCCGACCAGTAGCGTCACGGTAGATTAGTCGGGGGCCAGACAAGTGACCCGACTTATCCTAGCCGTTGCCTGATCGGATACTGGTAGGGATCATATAATAATACAATTGTTCTGAAGTAATTACACTGTAAACAATTTCTTGGCGAATTTTCCCCAAAATTGTGTTGACGCTAATGTCCACACATTTTGGGAATTTTTCACCAAAGTTTAGTAGGGAAAAATTCCTTAAACATCCGTGTGGAATATTAACTAAATTCCCCAAAATTTGTGTAACATTCCCTAACAGTTTGTCAAAATAATCATTGTTTACGGAAATCTCCATAAACGTTTTTAATATATTTGAAAGTTCTAAAATTTGCATAAGATTTAATGGGGAACATATCCTACGCTTGAAAATGCATAAAATTATTTAACTAAAATTCCCCAAAATTTTTGGAGCATTGATAAAAAAAAACTTCAGCTGAAACGCAGCCATGGAAGAGCTTCGCTCTGAACGAACCACTATGTTGTTCACGGTAGTCTCTGCTCCAGGTAATTATGCTTAGTTAAAAAAAGGGAGGGGGCGAGGGGGCCCCAAACATCGCTCGGGAATAATGATCTCCCCAAAGAATGATCGGACTGGAAGAAGTTGTTGTGCGTTTCTCGTTCGGGCATTGTTATACAATCTGTGAGAATCTTGGCATGACTTGATTTAAGAGTGACGTTTGTTATACGTGGGATAAAAGCCCATATACGGGAAAAAACCACACCTTATGCTTTGTTACGTGTGGACTGCTGTCTTAAACACTTGACGTGTCATTTCTATTGCGCGAGAGACGGCACGTCGCGCCCTTGCGGATTTTCTTTAAAACTACCAGTCCAGAACCGCAAGACTAAAAGAAAGGTGGTAGCGAAATCCGAATTCTAGCCTGCTGAATAGTTTGCTACTAGTATACTACTCTTCACTGATTGATCAAAAACTTTTTCTCTTTCCAATTTTAACCACCTTTAGGACTAGACTTTATTTACATATGGCAAACCTTTCAGATCAATTGAAAAATAAGCATCTATACAAATTTACAATCTTGATTTCCGGCGGGCACCATTCACCTACATATATATGTATCATTTCCAACATGGATTTTCTTAAAATTCCATACAAAGGTATTCCTAGAAATTCGCAATTTTCTCAAAAATACTACAAAAAATAAGATAACGTCTTTTTCTAGATTTTGATCGTTGTTTTTATTGAAAGTTGTTTTTCATATAAAATTATTAACTTAACCATCATTTATTAAAAATGTTTTAGAATAAAAAAATAATCACGTTTTTTTAGGTATTACCTCACCAGGGCCCCACTAGCTCTCGATCAGGGCCTGAAGATTACCCACACAGAAATAAGTGGACAGTAAGGCCCTACCAGCCCTTGACCAACCACCGACCAGGCCCCGACTAAAATTTTGACAACAAAAAGCCCGACTAGTCCCCGACTGGATACTTTGTCAAAATTAATAACCCGACTAGCTCCTGATCAGTGCCCGACTTGTAATAGGGCCAAATGGGGTTATTTCCACACCGGCGGTTAGGACGTCACGTGAAACCCCTGAAATTAATTTTATCTCTTGGAAAAAAACCTATGCAAACTAAATTTCGCTTAAGTAAATTTGTTATGCAATTAAACTTGAATTTCTTACAGTGCAATTTTTTACAGAAAATTAAAAATCATAACCTATATTTTAGTGCTTACATTGAATTAATGTTTGTAGTTATTATATTTATTATTATGAATGCAGTTCTTAAATTGAAATTCCAACATCTTTTTAAAGGTGGAAATAAGTGCTGACAAAGATTCTTATTTCTACCAGTTGGTAAAATATGTTCGTTGTGGTAAAAAGGCTCCAATAAAATGCGATCGAGGAGCCCATTCAAAAACCGGTCGGATTCCGGCCGGGTTACCCTATTTGTATCCAGGATCCAACCGGTTTACCCGGCTGGGAGCCGACTGGATACACCCGGCCGGGATCCGACCAGCGCATCGTGACGAAATCAACCAGAATCCGACCGGGCAGCCTGGCCAGATTCCGGATACAAGCAGGGCAACCCTGCCAGAAGCCGGCCCGAATCCGGTCATAATTTCTACACGGGATAAATTAACCTTAATACTCTAATAAAAATTTAGTAACAATCAGGAAATTAAATTATAATTATTAAATATATATTTCAATATGTTTTTCAAATTTTTTATTTTATTCATAATGTTTGTTGTCAGCGATAGAAAATATGTTATTCTTATAACTCATTATTTATTTTGTTTGTGTACAAAAAACTTTTTTATATTTTTAATTAACTGAAAAATCAATATATTCATGAATATCAATCATTACTTTATTATTAATCATTTTTCATAAAGACGAACAATGAAAATATGGACAATATTGCAATAACAGCATTTGAAAACTACGATAATATCATCTATTGGAACGTTACCTTACGTCTCGGAAATAAACGTTTAATAAATTTAATGGAAAGTTCAAACAGCAATTTTTTACAGCGTTACCGTACAGCGCGCTACCCGCTCGAGTAAAAATGCTTCGAATTGATTTCGATTTGGTTATGTCTTGAGTTTGTCTCCAAGACATCGATGTCTACACTGAAAAAACGATATCCTAATTTTAAGAATTTCCCACTAAGTTGAAGAATAATTGCAACTTAAATAAGGGCCAAGAATATATTCTTAACGTATACGATGAGGCCCTATTACCTTAAGAATATATATTCTTTTTAAATTCTTCTTGTCTATATGATAATAAGGTATGGTTAATTGAAAATTAGAATGTACTAACTACATTTTGATAAAAGATATTTAATTATTTGTATGTTATACTTGCTACTTTTCTTCAAAGTGTAACACTAAATGCTTAAAATTACAAAAAAAAAGACACTGGTCTGAAAGCACGTGGCACGAAACGTTAAAAGCAGAGCATAATCTAAGCAAATTTCAGAACTGCACGGCCCAGCCTTTACACGAAAACTAAAAAAAAAAAAAAAAAAAAAAGTAACAACAACACACAAATTCGGAGCTGCACACTTTCCATTCAGAACTGCACACTTGTGCAGAGCTGCACGTTAGATTATGCTCTGGTTAAAAGAATATATTGAACTGAGCAAGGCGCATTTTCCTTTGCGCAATTATTCTCCCCAATAATATTCTCATTTCAAGAATATTTTCTCCCTTTGGTTAGAATATGCCTGTAAGAATATGATACTCTTGATATTAGAATATCGTTTTTTCGGCGTGCGGCTCAAAACTGAGTCGAGACATAGACCCTCGTCTTACTTCTATGGCCATGACAGGTAAAACAACGTTTACTTGTCTCAAGACGGCCCTTGTCTTGGATGAGATGGTCGAATCTTTTTCGGTTCATAAATAAGATTAAAAGTGATGAATGAAAAATCTGTATATATCCCATTATTTATTTTAAATTAAAAAATTCAGAATCTGTGGGTCTGAACGAGTATAACCCTTAAAAATGTTATTCAAACAAATAAAAATTGTAACCTTCTCGAAGGATCTCCCAAGCAAATAGAAATACGTGAAAACAAGCAACATTTTCGGTATCATCGTTAAACAAGTATAACACAAATGAAAATCCATTAATAAGTC
>NC_046660.1:120868371-120869544 GCF_010883055.1 Belonocnema kinseyi | reverse complement strand
TACATTACAAATAAGATTTCTTTTAATTCAAATCGATGTAGTCGATCCAGTGTTAATGTTGATGTTTTTTCGTCTGAGATAATGATAGATATAAAATATACAAATAATTTTAATCGATTGAAATAGGGAAAGAAGGGGAAATTTCTGTTCGTCTGAGTAAAAATGCTTCGAGTTGAATTCGACTTGAATTGCCTCCAATAAAGATATGCTGAAGTCGGAAACTTCGACTTGAGCATGTCTCAGTTTTGGGACGGAGTCAGACTTTAATTTATGCCTAAAAGACAAGTTTATGTATCTTAAGACATAAATATATATCTTGAGACGAATTTTTATGACTCCAACACGAGCGGTTTATAACTCCGAGTGTCTACACTGAGAAAAATAGATTATACGAAGTGGATATTACAAGTTGAGAATAATACCCCGTAACGAAAAATATTATATCGCGTATAATTTATTATATTTTCCTAATATATGCAGATATTACCAAACATAATCTCGAGATGTTAAATTCTTATAATATTCAGATACTCATTCTTAACATCTGGAGAGTATTAAGCATGCTGGCGTGCGCCTAGGCCCTAGACACTTCGGTAAATAAAATTACTTCAAAATCGTTAACCATATTTTTTTGCGTTTGAAAATCAAAAAGAACAGTGAATAAAGCATGGTGCAAACGGTACTTACTTAATTGTTTAAACATTTTCAGTTACTTATTCCCGTTTTAATTTTAATTTGTTTTCCCCGCCACACACAAAACACTAATAAGTATTTTGGATTTATTGAACTCTGGGAATTTTAATATTTTAGGACTGTAGATTTAATACCTTGGATCATAGTTCGTCATATACTGGATACTATATGTTAGCATATTGGATTATTGATTTTAATATCTTGGATTATAGATTCTAATATCTTAGATCGGAGGCTTTATTATATTCAGATTATAAATTAAAAAATCTCCTGTTTCAATTTATAATCCAAGATTTTATCCGGTATTATCTATTCTTTAATATCTGTATATTTTAGTTCGTATAATCTGGATCGCTGTCCCATAGTTAATAGTCCAAGATTATACCTGATTACATATTTTTAATTACCGGGTATAATCCATTTTTCTCAGTGTACCTGTCCTAATGAAAAGGGTAATTCTGACTGTCATAAAAGCTAATC
>NC_046660.1:120852235-120868271 GCF_010883055.1 Belonocnema kinseyi | reverse complement strand
AAATAGGACCATTAATATTTAAAGTCAAAATACTTACAATCAATTAATATTTATTTTTAAATACATTTTTTGTCATCTCAATCAAATATTCAAGTTAATTAAATATTCATCAGGTAATATGAAGGGTCTAGACGGGGCCCTCCTCATCGTCGGGCGATAAAAGGACACTGTCGTTAGGGCCTTCTCAGAAGTTCTAGCTAGAACATGGCTAAAACAGCGTTATAGAATTATAGTCAGGCCCTCTCCATCTTCCCCTACGAACGGCCGATTACAAATAGGGAAATCTATCCAGGGCCCTACAAAACCCTCATCGTGATTTCTTCGTTGGTAGATGCAACCCCTTTCCCATAAAAAAACTGAATCGTCAAAAATATCAGTACCGTGTTATACTTTACTACCATGAATTAAGCTACACATGTCAGAAAAATCTGCGCTAGATTTAGTATAGACGTAATGGAAGCAAGAATGCACAACACGAAATTAAATTTAGTATACCAGCGTACATTGTATTTACTATATGCATATAATGAATTTAGTATACACGTATATGAAATTTAGTGTATACGTATATATTAAAGTCCGTATACATTTATGCGAAATTTAGTCCACGCATATACCATATTTCGGAGACGAGTATACTAAATTGAGTACACGCTTATAGTAATTTTATTGTACGTGTATTTTCGTTCTGGTATAGGTGATTATGATTTCGTTCTGATTATGATGGTTTCTTTTTTAATCCTGCTTTGCTGGTTAAGCTCTCGTTTACGAGCAAAAGCACCTTCCTTTTACTTCCTTGTGAACTAACTGAAATTATACAAAATGTAATGAATTTAGTAAACCTATACGAAATTTAATATACCCGCGTATACTAAAATTGCAAATATTTCTTACAGTGTGGGTGGCTTTCAGGCCGCTCGCTAGATCCTTATTATTTCAAATCCGAAATGATACTTAATGCTTTGGATATTTTTAGAATTCTTAATAACTGTGCTCTCATGAAAATAAATAATTGAATTTGGACACAGGTGCTTTTATTAAGTTCAAAAATAAAATGAAGCCACACACTCTTCTACAGAAGCATTTCGCTCAAACTATAATTTGTTAAGGAGAACAAACTTCCTCCATAACTTGTTTGTATAATGAGAGACTCAAGTGTCCGCGCGTGAGCGGGTGCGCACACATTTGAATATTATCTAATCACTGCTATCCATCGGGCATTATAATGTCACGCTCCACGAGTACTAATTCACTAAGGACGATGAAATATGGCGATAATAATGACTGGCTCCGACAGGAGAGTGGAGAAAAGTGACAATGATAATAGCAGTCGTGATAATAAAACACACAAAGACGTCTCTCTTTGCGAATGTAGCGGCTCGAATCCCGAGTGTGGCATTTCAAAGGTCTACTTAGCATTCGGTGTCACGTAGAGCCTACGGTTTAATACATCAAAAACTCGGCAATCCCGCCCCGCTTCCTCTATCGTTCTCACCCTCTCGAGGTCCTCATTCTGGTTTCGTCGCGACATTCGGAGACCCAAGGGGGCATTCATTTGTTCACGATGCAACCCTCTCGAGCATGGTGCATGCCTTTTGTTTCGTTATGCGAATTCTGATTGGACCGTTCGCCGGGTTACGTCGGCCATGACAGTCTTTTCCCGGACCGTAGGTATCGGGCCAATAGCCTCGCCGAGGGCGTTTCTGGGCGGGGATTCCTACACGTGCTTCCGTTGCTGGCACGTCCGTCGCTAGCGTACTGAATGCTGATCTCGAAACTATTATTATTATTATTATGAACTCTGCTGCTGCTGCTGCTGCTTTAGCTGTCGGATCTTTCCTACTAGGACTGAGAGACCTATAGTAGATATTGTAGGTATTTAGGAGCAATCGAGCATCATCGTTCTTTCAGGAGTTTCAGCTGCTCGCCGAAAGATGGAGTCAGCATTCTATGTAGTGGTCGATGCAACTTTTGTACAGCTATGCTCTATACCTATATAGAACACAATTCCCAGATGAGAAATGTATATATAGTAGACCACTCTGATTTTTCGTGTACCAGGAATATATTCCCTGAAAAATATCGGGGAATATAGAGAATATATCGGAATATTTAAGAATACAAAGGATCTGAAGAATATGGGAATAGGTACACTGAAAAAAAAGATTACCTGATTCAAAGAAATGTATTACTGAATACGTCCGATTTTTATAAGTACGCTTTTGATCTAAAGAAATTTTGCTTATATAACGAAAGTAAGTTTTTTATTTGAAAAACAGGGCCGTCGCCAGGATCGACATTCTGGGGGTGCTCGAGAGTTTCTTGATGCTATTATAGGAGTTCGTTCCGAATTTGAATAAGTCATATTTTAGCTAGTTTCTAGACAGCATCGCAGTTTTGACTTGAACAAAAATTACAGAAATAAATTCGAAAAATAAAAATTTGAATTAAAAGATTTAGAAACTTACAATACATAATTGTATTAATGCTTATTATTGAAGGCGATTAAAATCTTATTATACGAACTGTATTCTTTACAATTATATATTTTAAAGAATATTTAAAATCATTTTCTTTCAAATGAATGTTGTAGTCAATATAATGTTATAGTCAATATAGTGTTATAGTCTATTTGATTCAAAATTATTATAATATGCATAATATGCTACGTATTATATCTATAATATTTCAGAAAATCAAATTTAAACATATATGATTTATTTGATTTAGTGTAATTATTTATCTGCCGTTTACATGATAATTAAGCCCAACGTTATAATTATTTAAAATGATAAACAATAATTATTTTGCAGCCTAATTGCAAGTATATTCATACAAACTTCATTATTTTCAAGGCATTATTCACACATCAAGCACTTTTAATGTTCAAAATTGTTCATGTTTTATTGAAATAAATGTGATAAGATTTAATTAATTGAAATTCATGTCCGACAAAAATGAAATTTTTTAAAACTTTTATGTGGCTGAGAGCCTTGAAGCGACGGAACAAAGTTAAAGCAAAATAATCTGAAGTTACACATCAAAATTTTAACGCCCGACATACGTACATGATTTTCGGCCACTCATTTTTTTGTTTAAATAAACTTTTTAAAAATATTTTAAAATTATTGCAAAATCTATATATTAGACTTTCGTGCAATAAAAAATAATTACATTATTTAATTATTAATTATCTTTTTATCAATGTGGATGATCTGTCGACACAGAAAAAATAAAAGATAAAGTTTACATCAATTCCAAGTGAAGGATTCACCACAACGAAAATCAACGTTGCCGGATAAACTTTACATGAATTGAAGATAATTTCCGATTTTTAACCTTGCCAGGATAATCTTTCGCCTTATAAACACTCCATTTTTATTCGAGATATATCGAGAATTGCGACACCAGCGCTATCTATCGTCACGCAGTAGGCGAGATCAGAATTATTCTCTTATCCTCGGTAAAACTTTCGCCGAAATACGTTTAATTTATAACCGTTGCAAGTCTTACCTGTAACAAATTTTAACTTTTGTTTTTTTCTGTATAGAAACGAGTCGATCCGAGCGTTATCATATCCCAGTCCAGACCCTATAATCCGAGTTATAATCTAAGTCCAAGACGGACTAGACAAAAACAGTACAGCGCTACGAAATTTTTCCAGACGGGATAATAAATGAATAAGTCAAGAAGAAAAAAAGTTGCATTTTGAAAACCTTACTTACTAAGATTACCATAACTTTTTTTTAACTTTTTGAAAAATCAAAAATTCAAATTTTTATTGCACCAAAAATAATGAAAATTCATAAATTTCATTATGCAGTCAAACTATGCAACACAGAAAAAACAAAAGTTCAAATTTGTTGCAGGTAAGACCTGCAACGGTTCAAAATTAATAATATTTCGGCAAAACTTTCACCGAGGTTCACAGAAAAAACTAAAGTAAAATTTTTTTTGCATGTAAAATTTGCCGCTGTTAAAGTTTGCATGCTATTTAGCGAAAGTTTATCTTACGATGGAATAAAAGCTGTTGTCTGCTACAGCGTCCTTAGCAGTAATGGGAAAGCAGCTTTGTATGAGTGAATTCGAGCAGTAAATCGGGACACCAGATTTAAAACGACACAGAAAAAACAAAAGTTAAAATTTTTTGCAGGTGAGACTTGCAAAGGTTCAAAATAAAAAATATTTCGCACAAAGTTTCACCGAGGTTAGGAGAATAATTCAGATCTCGTCTACTGCGTGACGCTGAAGTGAGCAAATTTCGGTGAAATATGTAGAATCAGTAACAGAAAAAACGAAAAAAATTTGTTCTTACTGAAGTTACGACGAAGTGAGCAAATTTCGGTAACACATGTACAATCAGCAACAGAAAATATGAAAAAATAATTTTTTCTTACTGATATATATCCTCTAAAATCAATTAGATTATTGTTGAGACATTAGAACTTATTTAATACCATTTAGCAAAAAGCGCAAAAAGCAACTGACAGATGGGAATCCCCAGTTCTCTCCAATTTAATGAAGTTAAATGACGATAGATAGCGCTGGGATCGCAATTCTTGCTTGATCGCAAATAAAAATGGAGCGATTATATGGCGAAAGATTATCCAGGCACGGTTAAAAATTGGAAATTATGTTCGATTCATGCAAAGTTTATCCGGCTAGGTTAATTTTTGTTGCAGTGAATCTTTCACCCAAAACCGATTTAAACTTTATCTTTCGTTTTTTCTGTGATCTTACTGATATATTTCCTCCGAAGTAAATTAGACTATTGTAGAGGAATTAAAACTTACTTAATACCATTTAGCAGAAAGCGCAAAAAGCAACTGACAGATGGAAATCCCCGGTTCTCTCCGATTTAATTAAGTTAAACGACGATAGATAGCGCTGGCGTCGCAACCCGTGCAGAAATTTCGATCTGGCCCCGACCAGGGCCAGACCAGTTCAGATCAGGTTCTGATCGGGAATCCTGGTCGGGACCAGATCGAGGATGAAACACACGCCCAGATCGGGGCCAGGTCGGGAGACCCGATCGGTAAATCCGATCGGTGCCCCATCGGTGCCCGATCGGTACACGATCAGTCTCATTATAATCCATTCGTGTATTTCACGAATGGAGATTTACTATAAGTAAACTCGAAACTATCGAATGGTCCTCTCCTTTCGAAGACCACCTTAATGTTTTGAATTTCCAATTAAGTCATTTTAATTTAAAATTAAAGTACGACATGCACGAAAAGAAGAGGTTTCAGACTACAAAATTTAAAATTTCGAGAAACGTAAGCTCATTGTAGATGGTATCAGTTTCGAGAAAAAGGTTAGTTTTTTATGGAAAAAATGGATGATAACCAGAAATGTTTTAATTAACAATTTTAATTTCTTGAAAAAAATTTTGTCTATAAAACTTCTTAACAAATTAGAAAAACTTTTTCGCAAAATGATTCCCTACAACTTGACATTTTCGAATGCTTACAAAGAAAATCAATGGGAAATAACCTATGATTTACGATTTATTAGCATTTTACTGCAAAGAAGTTCACTTTTCTGTCAATTGAATTACTTCTTGAGAAATTCGAGTGGGTGGATGTAGATAATATTCTCGCCGAAAAATTGAGCTATTATTCATTATATCGTTTTATTTTTTCAAGTCTGTTAAGAAGAAATACAGACCAAACATTTTTTAAACAAAAATGAAAAGTTTTGAATGAAATATTTCTGGTTATTTTAAATATTATTTACAAAATAGGCATTCAATTAATTTTTATTATTAATTATTAATTTCGACCTAATCGACATTTTTATATGTTGAAATGTCATTGTTAATAATAAAAAAGAAAAATAACTTTGTTTAGCATTTTAAACTTCGCGCGACACCAATTAGATGCCGAATGCAACGCATGCGCAGTTGAGTAACTAGCTCTTGTTGGAATCCCTACACAATTGGCAGTTTGCATTTTGATTGTACTACTTGATTCTGAAATTCATGTTATGAAAATTTATTCTTAATGTATGCCTGTAATGAGTTTATTATTAATACAGAATCAAAGTTTCAATAACATAATCGATTGCATCACATATTTTATTCTCATAATCTAAAACATTAAAATTTTTTGCATAGTGCAATCTATTTCTTGTCAATAGATTTGATAATTCTAACTCTTCATTAAATAGAAAAACCTTGAAATCTTAAATAATAATTGAAAACAAAAGAACTTGATAAATTTTATCATCTAATAATATGTGACTCATCTAATGGTAAATATACTAATTTTACCTGAAACAATTTAATTAATTATTCATGCATTTGAGGTTAGGTTTCAATGAGCCCGCAGAGTGTAATTACTTACTCTCATCTTCCTCGCGCAGGTTTCGAGGTATACTGGCTGGTGTTTGGTGCCTCCGAACACGTGGCTTACTCGCATAATGCATTTTTAATCATTGGTAGAATATTATAAACGAGTAGTATGTATACAAATTTCACAGCACTATCAGAAAACATCAAGCAGCATTAGTTCTGCGAGCGCATAGAGATGGCGTTGCAGTAGGAAATTGGTCTGGCACGGTCGGGCCCAGATATGGGCCACAGAGTTCTACCGATCAGGGCCAGATCGGGAAATCCAATCGGGGCCAGATCGGGGCCAATCGGGCGATTTCTGCACGGGAATCCTCGCTACATCTAGAATAAAAATGGAGCGATTGTAAAGCGAAAGACTATCCAGGCAAGGTTAAAAATCGAAAATTATCTTAGATTCATGTAAAGTGTATCCGGAAAGGTTAATTTTTGTTAGGTTAACCTTTCACCTGGAATCGATGCAAACTTTATCTTTCGTTTTTCTGTGAAGATACGGCAAAAGATGAATGGAAAACAGTATATTCCAACAAAAAGATCTACAAATTTGTATCAATTAATTTTTGATATGAAGCGTAGTTTTTGTTTTATTCGTAAAAAACTAGAATAAAAATAAAATAAAATTTTAGACAAACTACACCAGCTACGAAAAAAAC
Organism: Belonocnema kinseyi; assembly: GCF_010883055.1. Lineage (NCBI taxonomy): Eukaryota > Metazoa > Arthropoda > Insecta > Hymenoptera > Cynipidae > Belonocnema > Belonocnema kinseyi. The sequence goes on along the minus strand of NC_046660.1, from coordinate 120,861,266 downwards.
GATTAGAAAAAGAACTTTTCTTCTTACCATTTTTTTAAAGCATGCGCGCGGCTCGCTTCCTGAGGAAGTTTGAGCGCGCCTCGGGCGCGCGACTGTTGGTTCTCGCGCTTTGCGCTGGATAATATATTTGCCTCGAGCTTCGCGCTAGATAATGTATTTAGCTCGCTCTACGCGCTTGGTTTTTTTATATTTCCCACACTTGTGGACGGACTTTTTAAAACTAAAGGTCAAAGCATCGACACTAGTAATTTAGTGATTGTGAATTCTCTATTCGTAAAGCTCATTCGGCTTTAGCGAACACATTTTCATCAAACATCTCGTGTTTCGCACTAGAATTTGTCCACCAAATTAAATATCATTTTCCATAAATGTATATTATTAAAATTCATCACATGCATTGTTATGAAAACAAAGGTACTCTCTAAATCTGAATCAGCGATAAGAATACAACTAATTTAAATCAGCGTATATGTACGCTGGCAAATCAGTTCACTGATCAGCAGCTTAATTTCGCTGTTTTAGCAGCGTATATACGCTGATTTGAATAAGAGGTATACTTATAGCTAATTCAGGCTTATAGAGTAGTTTCATTGTCTCGTTTAAAAACATGGGAATTCTTTGAAAAAAAATGTTGGCATTTAAAATTTTATTTCAACCGTTTTTTCATCAAATGAATTTACTCATTTCCAACTTTATTGTTACACTCAAAAAATGTCTGGTTGATTCAACCAGAATTCTTTTTAAATATGGCCTTACTATTTTTTCTGGTTAGAGTAACCAGAAATCTGGTTACATTAACCAGATTGTATGTTCATGTCATTGATTAAACATTTGTTATTGGTTCAGGTAGTTTTCAGCCTGTTTTCTTTCTGATATCTGGAAACTGTTTTCTATCATTTGTTTAACAAGCAGTTACAGTCCCATATTAACTTAACACTTTTTTAAGCAGTATCATTAACTACTGGTAAATGTTTACTGTTAAAGATTGTTCAAACAAATAGGAATTTATTATACATTAAAAGAAATGTATCAAAATGATGTAATTATTCAACAAAACGTAGAGTACAGGTAACTAATTGAAAAAAAAAATTGATATCTCTGGCTCAATTTTTAGAAATCTTGAAAATATGCAATAAATAATTGTTTAAGGGGTCAGTCTGCTTAAAAATTTTTAACTTTTTGATTTTTTCACATTATTTGAAAGAATATATATTCAGAAATATTGTGCAAAAATTTCAAGAAAATCCGAGCACTCTAACTAAATCTTTTTTTACCTGATCATCACTACCTTATTCCTTCTACCTGCGAGTATAGCACGCTCAACTGGCCCATCTGCCTTTTAATCCCCTGTCTTTTATCATCTGCCATTTAATTACTTTAAAAAACTTTAAACGCGTTTTTCTCAAAACAACGTTTTCAAAGTCTAGCTCCATCGTATCACAAAATATTGTCAACCGATTTTCATAAAATTCGGACCATATATTTTAAACATAATTTGCATCAAGATGACCTTCGGTGGTTTTAAGATTTGATCTTTTACTATTTTTTTTTCGAAAACAGCGAAAAACACGTGTTTTTTTTAACTTTTTCGTTTTTTTTTGTCAGCAATTTTTTTATTTTTGGTCAAAACTTTACACTCGAGGGTATCTAACTCTCTTTAATTTTTTTTTTTTAGACAAGCCGTTCTTCAGCTCTGATGGAGCTACCTAACCTATCCATGTTTTAGGCGTAACGTTCAACTGCAGTTTTTGTATTTCAATATTTATAAAATTTAAGAAAAATGTTTTTTTGAGGTATTTGACGACTTTATTTATCAAACCCAACAAGTTTATATTACTATCTATTATAGATTTCTAAAAAAATCGCGAAAATCACCTTTTTTCGAGCGTCCAAAGTAGACTGACCCCTTACATAATCACATAATGTTTCAGAATAAATTAGTACTCCAAACAATGACAAACAATTACATTTCAATCAGAAAATACGATTAACTTGAAGATTTTTTCGGAACTAATGATTGTTTAAATAATGTACACTTGTTTAAACGATTCAAAAATGTTTGAAAAGTCATGGTTATTATTCAAATTGTCCATTAGTAATTATTTGTATAAAAAAGACGACGGAAATTGCTAAAATGTAACAATAATTCGAAAAAATCTAGTTTTTAAAATTTTTGGATCATATTTGGGGCACTGCGGGGAGGGCAATGGTGGGTTGGAAATAAAAGTTATCAATGCAAAATCCTGTTAAATAAAAACAGAATCCAACGACCAAATTTTGACCACAACGAATAAACAAAAACCAAAAATCCTATTGTGATCTGAAAAAAAAACAAAAAACAAATAAAATTTTCGGATAAAAATAAAAAAGAGGGAAGAAAAATGAGAAGGCAGCCAACCACATTCTCTTCCTTCTCTTTTTCTTTCTTTCGTCTTCTTTATTTTTATTATCATCAAATTTCTATAAAATAAAAATAAAAAACTTAAATAAATTTGCATAACCAACGTTTCGGCACTCGTATCAAGGCAAGAAAAATTTAAGTGGTAGAAATTGAAAGCACCCACGAACAGGTTCTCTCCCTTTGATACCTGAGAATCGAATGAGGGTCAGTAGGCAAATCTGTTGTAAACACAATATAAATATCAGTCACAATTACATCAAAAATAGAGAAACTAAAAGAAAAAAAAAAATTCACGAAACAGCCATGTTAAATGTAGTTAATCATACTAGCATAACTTTTGATCAGCCCATGCAAATCGGTTTTTAAATTAATACATAACTTTTTTTGTTTTTTAATATAAAGCATTTCCCTGAATTCCCTCTTTCTCTCATTACTTTCACTATGCAAAATTTGAAAATTATCCCAGTCAAAATTTTGGTCAACATCAACAAATGCCTTCGTATGTCTGGCAAGAACACTCTTATAATAGCATCCTAAACGAACATCACTTTTGTATTCTTCTATCCTAGTATTAAGAACTCTGCCAGTCTGTCCCAAGTAATTCATCTTACAGATCCTGCAAGAGATCTTATAGACAACACCACCCTTTTCAAAATTATTTGAAGGATCTTTGCAAAAATTTATCACCGAATCCATTTTGAATGAAATGCGGAAAATAGTATGAATTAAAAATTTTTTAATATAAGTTCAATAGTTTTAGAAATTTGACCAAAAAATGGAAGAACAAAAGTATTAAAGGAACTATATTCCTTTAACTCTTTCTGATTATCTACTAGCAAATTATTAATCTCTTTGTTTTTGATTTGTTGAACTCTAATTGCAATGTGTTTCTCAATTAACTCTTTTGGATAATGATCTTCAATGGATCTTTCTATAGACAGAAGTCTGGTACTCCCATAGGTTCAGTCATTTCTCCGATTTTGACGGAACTAGTGATGGAAGATTTGGAGGTTTTTGTTTTTGGGAAATTAGATTTTGTTTTGCCTATTTATTTTCGAGTTTTCAACGATACCTTATTATGTGTTCCTCTAGAAAAGTTACAGATCGTCATTGATACTTTTAACAGTTTTCATCCAAAACATCAATTTACTCATGAAATAGAACAGGATTAAAAAATCAGTTTTTTGGACATAAAAGTAATTTAGGGTTGGATGGTAATATTAATACCAATTGGTACAGAAAAAGTACATATTAAGGTAGAATTTTAAATTTCCTTTCTGCTCATCACTTTCAAAACAAAATTACAGTAATCAAAAACTTAGTTGACAGAGCTCTAGGTTTGTCCCATTATTCATTTTACACAAGAAATTTGAATATTGTTAGGAATATCCTTTTTCTGAATCATTATCCAAAAAAGTTAATTGAGAAACATTTTGCAATTAGAGTTCAACAAATCAAAAACATAGAGATTAATAATTTGCTTGTAGATAATCAGAAAGAGTTAATGGAATATAGTTCGTTTAATATTTTTGTTCTTCCAATTTTTTGTCAAATTTCTAAAACTATTGAACTTATGTTAAAAAAAAATTGAAATTTTTTACTATTTTCCGCATTCCATTTAAAATGGATTCGGTGATAAATTTTTGCAAAGATCCTTTGGATAATTTTGAAAAGGGTTGTGTTGTCTATAAGATCACTTGCAGGATCTGTGGGATGAATTACGTGGAACAGACTGGCAGAGTTCTTAATACTAGGATAGAAGAATACAAAAGTGATGTTCGTTTAGGATGCTGTTATAAGAGTGTTCTTGCCAGACATACATAGGCATTTGTTGATGTTGACCATGAGTTTGACTGGAATAATGTTCAAATTTTGCATAGTGAAAGCAATGAGAGAAAGAGGGAATTCATGGAAATTTTTTATATTAAAAAACTGAAAAAGTTATCTATTAATTTAAAAACCGATTTGGATGGACTGAACAAAAGTTATGCTAATATGATTAATTACATTTAACGTGGCTGTTTCATGAATTCTGTTTGTCTTTTACTTTCTCTATTTCTGATATAATTGTGACAGATATTTATATTGTGTTTACAACTGATTGGCCTACTGACCCTCATTCATTTCTCAGGTATCAAAGAGAGAGCACCTGTTCGTGGGTGCTGACAATTTCTGCCACTTAAATTTCTTTTGCCTTGACAAGGGTTCTTTACGAGTACCGAAACGTTGGCACTGCAAATTTATTTATTTATGTTTTTTATTCTGTTGTAATTTAATGATAATAAAAATAATGAAGACGAAAGAAAGAAAAAGAGAATGAAGGGGATGTGGTTGGCTGCCTTCTGATTTTTCTTTCATCTTTTTTATTTTTGTCCGAAAATTTTATTTGTTTTTTGTTTTTTTTTTCAGATTACCATAGGATTTTTGTTTTTTTTTATTCGTTGTGGTCTAAATTTGGTCGTTGGATTCTTGTTTTATTTAATAGGATTTTGCATCAATTTGATTATTGGACGTTAAATGAGATTTTTAATTTGGATTGTGGTCTAATTTAAATTTCTTAAATTTTAAAAGTTATTAGCATGCGTTCAATTTTTTGAAAATTAAAAATTTGATCATGTTAATTAAATGGGACTTTGAAGTGCCTGGTGGTACTTGTTAATATGCGAATTTCGAAAAAAATGTGTATTTTCTCGAAAAACTCGAAAAGCATTTTTTGGATCACCCTAATAAATGTATTTATGTATATTTTTGTTTTGTTTTGTTTGAAAACATATTTCTATCATTGAGAATCTTTAAAATACTGTGAAATCACTGAATCAAAAAATTTGATTTTTGATTTTCCATTATTGTTTTATAATCTCTTAGGGCATTCAAAAAGGCAAAATTTTCGTTACTTGACTTTTTTTCCTATGGTGCGTTATGTGGCTGAAAATGTTAATTTTCGTGTGTTTTTTTGGAATTTTGAAAATGTTTTATCAAAAACAGTCCCCAAAATAAATTGTTCAGCTTTTTTAATACAATGAGCATCCGTGCAAAGAATTTTTGAATCTTGAAAAAAATTTAGAAGGCCAATCTTATGAAATGTTTTATCTACTAGTCGAAAATATCCATATCATTCATATTTATTAATCAAGCTTTCGTCTCGCAAAGCCGGACGTCATCAGGATACATAATTGCAAAAACGAAAAACCATAACTGGACCCTAACAGAATTTTTTTATAATTTAGTATCTAAAAATGTAACACGGGAAGAAGAAAACAATAATGTGGTACTCACGATGAAAAAAGGTTAAACAATTTTTTTCTTTTTAAAAACGATTGCCAAAGGACAATCCAGTCTTTCAGCAGTTCTTTCGAAAGTAATCGTGCTAACAAACGAAAAATCTACAGACACACTGACTGACGAACGAACAGACAGACACATCCGCTGAAACATGTTTTTTGAATTCAGAGGATCTCTAACGTGGACATTTGACAAAAACTGGAAGGTGGTCAAATTTTACACAAATCGAATACCTTATCTGATGACCCGTGTAGGAATCTAATCGGGGATCCGGCCTGGTCCCGGCCGGATAGCCCCGGTAAAAGCCGGGCGCTGGTCGAGGAATCCGGCTAAAAACTTCACGGTACACTGGTCGGATCCCGGATTAAATACCGGTTGGGATCCGGTCGGGTGATCCAGCCACAAAGCGGTTAAAAAATTGCCTCAGGCGAGAAATTGGTAACTTGTTTGGTATTTAAAGGTTGTACTGCAGCGAGATTTATTGTTTTCATTGTGGTACAACTGTGCCCTATCCTTTAGTATTGCATTTCAATTCCGCTACCAACTGCACGCGATCAAAATTAAACGGCTTTAAATTTTTATTTCAAGCGATTTTTAAAATTATTTTATAAAGATATTGCGTTCTAAATTCATGAAGCCTCTTCGCGGACCATATAAATGATTAAAATTGTTTAATATCGTTCCTAAAAATAGCGACAAATATATGCACAATTCTTGGCAACGTCATTTCGCTGTCTAGCTGCTCTTCTGCTTACTGCTTCGTTCTCACTCAGACCCGTTGCGTGTATAGGTGCAGCAGCGAGCGAGCGAGCCATGAGCGTTGCCATGATTCTCGAGTACAAGTGCCCAATTTCGTGAATTTGCCAATTTAATCCTGTATAACTTTTTTCCTGCCGACATAATCATTTTGAAACATCGCCAACTACATCTCAAAGTCATACTTTACAATATTCTTGATTTTTACTTCGATCCTATTACTACGAATAATTTTTTCGGAGGGAAAGGAATGAAAATCCAGGTGCTGCCATAAGAGCCCATCAATTTCTACTTAACTTTGAAAACTCATTACTCGACACCCAACGACATGACTTTTTTAGAATTTTATGAGGTCGTGTAAAGCACCATAAACTACATGTATATTAATTTTGATCAAATTTTGATTACTTGGCTCTCGCTGCAGTATAACCTTGAAGCTCATCGTAAAGAATACGGCGAACTTCAAAGGTCAAATAAGGTTTACTAATTCTGGCAAGGAAGTTGGACTGAAATTTCAACCACTCATAATAGAACATCGTAGCAATTATTTCACGCTGCAAACCACTTGGTGATTTTAAGTTAGGAAGGTAAACTAAGAAAAAGATCTGTTTGAATCAAACATATTCTTTCTTCGTTATACAGTCAAACATACATATGTTTAATTGAAACCAATTTTTTGGTTGATGATATATTTTGGATTTAAATATATATGTTGTTTGAATGAAATAAAACTCTTGTTTAAGTTAAACGGTTTTCCTGTTAAATTAATTACAGATTTTATTCGCCTTAAATAAATTTCCATTTTGATTTAAAGAAGGAATTAGTTTTCAATAACCGATGTTTTTCGCTATAGTGACAGTAACAACTGTAGGTTAGAAGACACTTTAAAAATCTTATAGCTCGAAATAAAGCCTTAAATCTTTTTAATAGGGTTAAGAATATCGCAAAAAAAGAGCTGTTCTTTCAAATTTCAATTAAATCGCTGGGTAGGACCTAGGTTTCCAGCAATTTTCTCAAAACGTCTTACATATATGTCTGAAGTTACTTAGAAATAAAACTGGCGACTGTCTGGAATTGATGGAAAACCAAACCTAAAACTAATTGAAATTAGTGTGTTGAATCAAAAATATTTATTCAAACAAATTTTTTGCTTGAATTAAAAAGATCATTTTCACTTTGGCACACTTTTCTAAGGCCTAGAAAGAAAAAACAAGTTCGTTAACCAGTTATTTTGGATCAAAATTCAAAAAGTGAGCTCGTTTTCAAAATTGTTAAGACCACATTTTTCAAGATTTAAAAATTCTATCAACGGTTATTCATAGTACACAGAATCCCAAACAATTTATCCTAATGACTTTTTCCTATAAAAACAAAATCATTAGAGTTAGAGCATTTTCAAAATCCAAAAAAAAAAACAAACTAAAATGAACATTTGAAGCCAAACAACGCATAATATGAAAAAAAGTCAAGAGAAGAAAAACGTTGATTTTTTAAAGCCCTACAAAATCGTCATAACAACTTTTTTGATTTGGTAGAAAAGTTGAAAATTTAAAATTTCATCGTACCTTTACTTTTTGAAACCACATTTTTTCAGGATTTCAAAATTCTATGAACGGTTATTCATAGTACTTAGGAACTTAAACAATTTATCCTAATGACTTTTCTATAAAAAGAAAATTATCAGAGCTAAAGCATTTTCAAAAAAAAAAAAAAAACCAAAATGAATATTTTAAGCTAAACAACGCATGATATGAAAAAAGTCGATAGAAGAAAAACGTTGATTTTTGAAAGCCCTGTAAGATGGTCTTAACAAATTTTTTAATTTGGTCGAAAAGTTGAAAATTCAAAATATGATCGTACTTTAACTTTATGAAACCAGAGTTAGAGCATTTTCAAAATCACTTTTCGATAGGACGCGTAGTTTTTGTTTTTAGTCGTAAAAAAGAATATTAAAAATTAGAAATTACGAATAAATTAAATTATTGGACTAAGGACATAAGCTACAAAAAATACTTGTTTATCCAAAAAAGGCTACAAATGTTTATTATTACCGTTTTATAGGATGTGCAGTTTTTGTTTATTCGTAAATGAATCCAACTAAAAAGATTAATTTTTTGACAAACAACGGAAGCTATGAAAAAAATAAATAGACTCATTCAAGTTTTTCAGGAATAATTTTTTAGAGGACACTTAGTTTTTTCTTCAATCGTAAGATATAACCTTTAAAATAAAAAATTAAATTATTCTAATAAATTTTTTTAAATAAATATTTTTTGTAAAACGACATAAGGTTTGCACAAAAAATTAAAAGAAAAAAGTTGTTCACCCAAGAAGATCTATAAATTTGTTATTAATCATTTTTAAATAGGACGAGGAGATTACACGCTCAGTCTTTATGTTTACCCTACATTTGCGCGCAATTTTCAAAAAATTAAAGGTCAAAACATCGATAACTTTTATTTGGTGACTGAGAATCCTCTTTTGTCGAAACTCCTTCAGCTTTAACGAACACATTCTCATTATGTATCTCGTACTTCGCATTCGATTTTGTCGAAAGTGCAAACTTTTTTGCATTATTACATTCTCATCAGA
>NC_046660.1:120834394-120852135 GCF_010883055.1 Belonocnema kinseyi | reverse complement strand
GTATCTCGTACTTCGCATTCGATTTTGTCGAAAGTGCAAACTTTTTTGCATTATTACATTCTCATCAGAGAAGGTATTAGATTTGTGTAAAATTTGACCCCCCCCCTCATTTTTTGTCAAATGTTCACGTTTTGAGACCCTCTGAATCCAAAAAAACAGGTTTTTACGAATGTGTCTGTCTGTATGTATGTATGTCTGTCTGTCTCTGTGTGAACACGATAACTTTTGAAAAATGTAATCTATTATATTGCCGTTTAGTACACATGTTTAGTGTCCTAAACTGAAGATCAAGTTCCCTTGCCTGTAATTTTGGATGAAAATTCAAAAAGTGGTCACATTTTGAATATTTTTGAGACCACTTTTTTAAAAATTCTAAAATTCTCGGCATGGATATTCATAGTATTCAAAAAACTTAACAATTTATCCTCAGGACTTTTTTCGAAAAATCAAAAATTACTAGAGTTATAGCATTTTCAAAATAAAAAAAAACTAAAATGAACAATTTAGGCTAAACAACGTATGATACGAGAAAAAATCTGATGAAGAAAACTATTGCTTTTTGAAAGCCCTACAAGATCATGATAACAACTTTCATAATTTGGTCAAAAAGTTGAAAATTCCAAATTTGATCGTACAAAAAATTTCGAAATCACATTTTTTTAAGATGTTAAAATTCTATGCACGGTTGTTCTTAGTACTTCAAAACTTAAACAATTTATCCTTTTTTGTATACAAAGAAAATGGTCAGAGTTAGAGCATTTTCAAAATCCAAAAAAGCAAACTAAAATCAACATTTTAAGCCAAACAACGCATGATATGACAAAAGTCAGGGAAAAAAACGTTGCTTTTTAAAAACCCTACAAGATTATGATAAGAATTTTTTTAATTTGGTCAAAAAGTTGAAAATTACAAATTTGATCCTACAAAAAAATTTTGAAACCACGTTTTTTCAAGATTTAAAAATTCTATGTACGGTTGTTCATAGTACTCAGGAACTCAAACGATCAGAGTTAGAGTATTTTCAAAATCCAAAAAAATAAACTGAAATGAACATTTTAAGCCAAACAACTCATGATAGGAAAAAAAGCCAAGAGAAAAAAAACTTTGCTTTTTGAAAGCCCTGCAGGACTACGATAACAACTTTTTTAATTTTGTCGAAAAGTTTAACATTCCAAATTTGAGCGTACCAACAATAATGAAAAATTCCATTTTTTGGTCAAACTATGCAAGATACGAAAAAAAATGAAAAAGCTCAAATTGCGCGCCCTGGAAAGAACTACAAATTTATAATGAATCACTTTTCGATATAAGCTACGAAAAAAATGAGACAAAAATTGTTCATCCAAAAAAGAGCTATAATTTTTGATAGGACACGTAGTTTTTGCTTTAGTCGTAAACAATATCATTCAAAATGAAAATGTTAAATTTGTTTAAAAAAAGACACAAGGTATGAACTTAAAAGACAAAAGTTTTTCGCCTAAAAAGATCTATAAATTTATTATTAATCATTTTTCGATTTGAAGAGTAGATCTTCTTTTTATCGTAAAACACAAGATAAAAAATGTAAAAAAGAACTTTTTGGAAAAAGCACCGAAAAGACAAAAGAGGACATAGGCTCCCATATAGGACCCTATACAGGTTCCTGTATTAGACCCTATACAGATGCGCATTAGTTTTTATTTAATCGTAAAAAACAACATTAAGAATACAAAATTATAAAAGCATGTTTAAGAGCAGCTTAGAATACGATTTAAAGCAAAATAAGACACAAATACAAAAATAATCATGATAAATACAATTTGCTTTTTATTTTGCAATTTTTAAATAAGTAATCCCAGGCAGAGTTACATAAAAAATGTATCATAATTGATATAAAAGTGTTGTGTATAATGTAGAAAAGTTTACATGTTGGACAAAATCGAGTGCGAAGCAAAATCACAAGAATCAAAAATCAAAGTACAAAATCACAAAATTACAGTTTCCAGTCCGTTGACCGCTGATTTTAAAAGGTGTGTGCACGAATGTAAGAGAAATATAAAGACTGAGCGCGAAGCGCGAGAATCAACAGTTGCGAGCCGCAGGCGCGCACAAGCCCGCGGGCCGCGCGTGATGAGAATGTGCCCGTGTAGCATGCAGATTTTTTGTTTGTTTGTTCGTTGTAATCCAAATTTAGTCGTTGGATTCTTGTTTTTTAACAGGAGTTTGCATCAATTTGATTATTGCACGTTAAATATGATTTTTAATTTGGATTTTAATCTAATTTAAATTTCTTACATTTTTTAATTTATAGATCTTTTTCTAATGCATAATTTTTGTCCATTCTTGTTTTTCCGTATTTTGCATAGTTTGACCGCAAAATGTAATCTTCGATTTTCCATGATTGTTTTATGCTGTCAAAATTTGAATTTTAGATTGTTCAAGAAAATGCAAAAAGTTGTTATGATAATCTTATAGGGTATTTAAAAAGCAACATTTTTCTTCCCTTGACTTTTTTTTTATATCATGAGTTATTTGGCTCAAATGTTCTTTTTCGTGTGTTTTTTTTGGAATTTTGTAAATGCTATAACTCTGGTGATTTTTGGATTTATCAAAAAAAGTCATAAAGATAAACTGTTTAGCTTTTTGAATACTATGAACAGCCGTCCAGAGAATTTTTGAATTTTGAAAAAAGTAGTTTTACAAATATTCAAAATGCGCTCACTTTCTCAATTTTTATCCAAAATGGCTGGTTACGATATGGACCTTCACTTTAAGATACTATACTGATACTCTGTTCACCGAGAGAACGAAATTCTGGGAAGACGAAATTTCGTTCTCTCCACGCAGCTTGTGAAAGAAAGGGAAATGTATGCGTAGGACCCCCGCTAGCAAGGGTTTAGCAGTGGCCCTAACTAAGGTAAGGTACAAAATTTCAGAGAGCACTTGGATCAGTCTGTTTGAAAAAATTGTGTTTCCCTTCCCACATGGAAAGATTCCCCGAAAAGTGCTCCACGGAAATTCTATGGAAATTCCGGTTGGAAATTTCGTTGAATTTCCGTAGAAATTCTACTAACTTTTCGTCTGCAATTCAATGCCTGTAATGGACTCTGGGAGTTCCTATAAAATTTTTCTATCAGTAACGTTACCCGAGGTCGACTCCGGTAGGTCCCAACCGTTGTCCCAACAAATTTAGCTTGTACCAGGTGTAAAAAATGTTCCTTCCTCGAGGAAGTTGAGTTCTAAATGAACCTTAAAGGCAACCAACCAATTTTTTTCATGATTCGTCATTCGACGATCACCTCCAAGTGCAACAGATGTAAAAAATACATCTCCCTCAAGGAAGCTGAGTTCTTAATTCATTTTGGAGGCAACCAGCTAATTTTTGTCATGACTCGTCATTAGACAATAACCTCCAAGTGCACCAGTTGTAAAAAATACATCTCCCTCGAGGAAGTTGAATTCTAAGTGAACCTTTGAGGACACTAATCAAATTTTTTCATGATCTATCACTATACAATAACCTCTCAGTCCACTAGGTGTAAAAAATAAATGTCACTAGAGAAAGTTGAGTTTTAAATGAAGCTTGGAGGAAAACAACCAATTTTTGTTATGACTCGTCATTAGACAATGACAATTGGTTGGCTGTCTCCAGGGTCCATCTAGAACTTAACTTCCCCGAGGGAGATGTATTTTTTACACCGAGTGCACTTGGAGGTTATTGTAAAGTGACGTGTCCTGAAACAAATTGGTTGTTTGCCTCCAAGGTTCATTTAAAACTCAACTTTCTCGAGGGACATTTACTTTTTACATCTGGTGCACTTGGAGGTTATCGTTTTATGGTGAGTCATGACAAAAATTGGTTGTTTGCCCCCAAGGTTCATTTAGGTTATTTAGAAATCAACTTCACCGAGGGAGATGCATTTTTGTACCTGGTGTACTTGGAGGTTATTTTATAGTGACGGACCATGATAGAATTTATCTGGTTGTCTCCAGGGTTAATTTAGAACTCAATTTCCTCGGGGGAGACGTATTTTTTACACCTGGTGCACTTGAAGGTTATTTTATAGTGATGGACCATGAAAGAATTTATCTGGTTGTCTCCAGGGTTCATTTAGAACTCAACTTCCTCGGGGAGACGTATTTTTTGCACCTTTTGCACTTGGAGGTTATAGTCTAATGACGAGTCATGACAAAAATTAACTGGTTGCCTCCAAAGTGCATTAAGAACTCAACTTCCTCGGAGGAGATGTATTCTTTACACCTGGTGCACTTGGAGGTTATTTTATAATGACGAGTGTTGAAAAAATTGTTTGGTTGCCTCTAAGGTTCATTTAGAACTGTACTTTCTCGAGGAAGAAATATTTGTTGCAACCGGTGCAAACTAAATATGTTGGGACGACGGTCTGGACCTACCGGAGTCGACCAGGGGTAGCGTTACTTATATAGCAAAATTTGAGAGAAACTTCCGGAGTCCATTGCAGGCTGTGAATTGTAGACGGAAAGTTAGTAGAATTTCAGTGGAGCACTTTCCGGGGAATCTTTCCACGTGAGTTCAACAGCGATTGGCTGTACACCGAAGAAAACAATTTGTCGACGCCTTCCATACAAAAAACCGCGCCATATTTTCTTCTCTCGGTGAACATAGTAGAAAAGATTGAACACGGAGAAAAAATGATCTTCAAATGTGGATGTTCAAAGGGTAAGACCGTAGCACCTAACATGCAGATATTCATGCCAAACATTCAATATCTTTTTGAGATGTTAGGCGTAAATATTTTTTTATTTTAAGCTGAAACACTTTCAGATGTTAAAACCGTCCGAGCGCTTTCCCATCGCGCATTGCAATTTCACGACTGTATTTGATGGCTATATATTTTCAATTTGAAAATTATGGAATATTACAATTTTGGAACATTTCCAAAGAATGAAAATAAGATGTCCTTAAATAAAATTAGATATCGACTTTTTTCTGTCTAGAGAGGGAAGCAATGATATTATGTTCTAGGATTATTGACTTAACACATTTGACCCCCGTTTTTATTTTGAATCGGAAATATTGAATATAACCTCAATTTGACTGAATGCATCATCTGATCGACATTGCATATCCTTTATCTGTTTTTCGTTCGTGAATGACCATAAATAAGTAAACTCAAATATTTAGAGACGTTATTTGACATAACCATACATGTGTAATATCTCGAATTTTTCAGTTGAACATTCTGGATGTTAGAGGGTAACATTTCACTTTTTAAGATCTACTGATGCTAACTTTGAACATCTAGATTATTGTCCCATGGTTAAAAATATATTATGTTAACCCTGAACATCTATATGTTACGTTTGAACATCCATTTTTCTCCGTGTGCTAAAGGACAATCCAATCTTTTAATTCTTTTGAAAGTAATCGTTCTAACAAACTAAAAATATACAGACACATCAACTAACAAACGAACAGACACATCTGTTAAAACCTGTTTTTTGGATTCAGGGGGTCTCAAAACGTGGACATTTGACAAAAACTTGGACGAGTCAAATTCTACACAAATCTAATACGTTCTCTGATGAGAATATAAGAATGAATTAATTTGGCACGCATAATTTTTTTATAGTTATAGTATTGTGATTAGAATGTGCTCATGCAGCGGGTAGAGTTTTTTCCACTGTTAATAAGGTTTTTCACGACTAAAACAAAAACCACGAACCCTATCAAAAAATGAATGACAACAAATTTATAGATCTTTTTCAAATGCATAATTTTTGTCAATTCACCTTTTACCGTATTTTCTCATAGTTTGACCGCAAAACGTAATCTTTGATTCTCCATTATTGTTTTATGCTGTCAAAATTTAGATTTTCGATTGTTTAAGAAAATGCAAAAAATTGTTATGATAATCGTATAGGGCATTCAAAAAGCAACATTTTTCTTCTCTTGACTTTTTTTATATCAGGCGTTATTTTGCTCACAACTGTTCATTTTTGTATGTTTTACCGAATTTTGTAAATGCTAACACTCTGGTAATTTTTGGCTTAATTAAAAAAAGTCATTAAGATAAATTGTTCAGATTTTTGAATACTATGAACATGCGTACAGAAAATGTTTGAATCTTGAAAAAGGTGGTCTCGCAAATATTCACAATCGCTCACTTTTTAAATTTTTATCCAAAATGGCTGGCTGACGCACTTGATCTTTAGTTTAGGACACTATTCAGGGGGTCTCAAATTGTGCACATTTGACCAAAACTGGGGGGGGGGGGGGGGTTGTCAAATTTTGCACATATCTACTACTTTCTCTGATGAGAATGTAAAAAGAAAACAATAATCAAATATTTTCGCTCTACCTTAGGTGAAAAAATGTTATCTATTTATTTCTGCTTAGTTTGTGTCGTGTGTCAAAAAATATAATTTTTGTATCTTCAATGATTTTTTTTATAAATAAAGCAAAAACTACCTGTCTCATAAAAAGTGATTAATAATACATTTATAGATATTTTTTGGGTTAAAAAATATAGTTATTGAACCCCTAACCTTCTTAATCGTGTTGTAGGGGGCGGAAAGCACCCCTGTGACTGGTTACAAAAATAATGTTATCAAACCCCTGCCCCTTTCCAACTTCTCGTGGGGAGTGAAAAGGAACCCCTGTGACTTGTTACAGAAATAAAGTTGGTTAAACCCTTACTCCTTTCCATCGTGTCGTAGGAGGCGAGAAAACATCTTTGCAACAGTTTACAAACATTACGTTTTTCCCATCCCTTTCCCTTTCCAACGTCCTGTGGGCCGGGGGGGGGGGCTCTGTGACTGCTCACAGAAATAATTTTGGTCGAACCTTTATCCCTTTTTAACGTCTCATGGGGGTGGAAAGACACCCCTGTGAAAAATACAAAATAAATTTTTATCAAACTCCCACCCCTTTCCAAAAAGTGGGAAGACACCCCTGTGACTGGTCACTGAAATCATGTTGGTCAAATCCTAATTCTTTACACCGTCTCAGGGTTGGGGGTGGGGCGAGAAGGCACCCCTATGACTGTTTAGAGGGATAATGATAGCCAATCCCCTACCCCTTTTCAACGTCTCCTGGGCGTGGAAAGACACCCCTGTGAAAAATAAAAAATAAATTTTTATCAAACTCCCACCCCTTTCCAAAAAGTGGAAAGGCACCCCTGTGACTGGTTACTGAAATCATGTTGGTCAAATCCTAATTCTTTACACCGTCTCAGGGCTGGGGGTGGGGCGAGAAGGCATCAATATGACTGTTTAGAGGGATAATGATAGCCAATCCCCTACCCCTTTTCAACGTCACGTGGCGGGGGGACAACTGTCACTGTTTACAGAAATAATTTTGATGAAAGCCATACCCCTTTCTATGGTCTAGTTGGGGGGCGAAAAGGCACCTCTGCGACTGGTCACAAAAATAATATTGGTCCAACCGCTTACCCTTTTAGCTTCTCGTAGGGGTGAGGAGGGAAGGCATCCCTGTAACTGGTTACAGAAATAATGTTGGTCAAACCTCTATCCCTTTCCAAAACCCAAAAAGGCACCCTGTAACTGGTTACAGAAATAATGTTGATCAAACCGCTACCCCTTTTCATCGTTTCGTCCGGGGCGAGAAGGCACCTCTGTGACTGGTTACAAATATAATTTTTGACAAACCTATACTTCTTTCCAAAAAGCTGAAAGGCACCCTTGTGAGTGGTTACAGAAATAATGTTGCCAGAACCCTACTCCTTTCCAATGTCTCTTGATGGCGGGGAGATTGAGCACAGATATAATGCTGGTAAAACACCTACCTGCACACTCCGTCTTGTTTTTGCATCGTTATAGGTTTTTTTCTCATGAAAATCGATGTATTATTAATTTTCTCGGAAACTATCACTTGCAGAAAAAATGTTTGAAAAAATGTGTAGGTTAATGGGAGTTACAACTTTTGCTTGAAAAATTTTGCGAAAATTTTGCTTTAGGCTTGGATAAATGCAAAAAACCATGATTCTTATGGTTTTTCATGGTTTGGCTATGAGAAAATTTTTGATTAATATTTTTTATCTTTTAATAAATAACTTAATCAATCCCATTCCATATGAAAATTACTGTTGATGTATCTAAAGAATATAAATAATTAACATGATATCGAATCTAATTCTATAAACAAATTATATTTAAAAAAACCCAAATTGTAGAAATTTTGCTTACAGAGTATATTTGTAAGTTGAACTTGCTTGATTTTATTGACACAATCATATTTGATCATGAACATATGTTGTCTGGTATAATATGTTTATTTTATAAAGAAATACATAGTTTAGGCATTTATTTGCCATAAGTAATCGTTTTTTTTTCTTACTGCCTTGAAATTATATTATTGGTAATACTTAGTGATGAAGGTTTTTCATTAGATATTATTTGTTTATTTTACATCCAAACTTTATAAACAAATGCATCGATTGGTCATTTATAGAGAGAAAGTAATCGTTTTTCTCTCTGATCGTCTTAAAATGATATTAGTAGTGATGCTTAGTGGCGAAGAATTCTTCGTTGATATAATTTGGTTATTATATAAACCAATTTTATAAACAAATGCATGTTTTGACTATTTATATACAGGAAGTACCAATTTTTACTTCTAATCGTCTTTAAATTACGTTAGTGGTGATTTTTAGTGATGCGGTCTTGCCCGAAGAGTACTTCTGCGGAGAACCTGGAAATCGCAAGCATAAGGTCACTCATATATTTTACGTGGATGAACTCCAGATCTAAGCTAAAAATAAAGAGCTATTAGATCTATCTCTAGGGATTGTCGACAAATACAGTCCGGAGATTGGAGTGGAGTTTGGCTTAGTCAAATGGGCCACGGTTAATTTGAAGCCAGGAAAACTTAATGACATCACCGAAGATCCTGACTCCGTAAACAGGAACGCTATACGACCAGGACCGTCTTTAATATATTGGAGGTCTTGGGCACATTAGGCTAATGGGGTCCATATGACTTTAAGAGAGCACTATTTTGTTAGAATAGACAAAGAAAGTAGATGAACAAGGTTCTAGATTTATTTTCATTTTTTTAACAGTCACATTAAATAAATATATAATATAATATAATCCAGAAAAGTAACTCTTTTAGCATTCACAGGTTAGTGCATAAAAATCTATGTTGATTGAAGAGCTACCCTTCTAGATTTGAAATGGATAAAATCGTTAATCACTTCTTCAAAATCTATGTTTTTGAGTATATCACATTCTATGGACATCAGCGACAAACTGTTTAAACTCTCTTGAATCATTGTATTTCTTAATTCATTTTTTATTCTTTTCAATTTGGAGAAGGAGCGTTCCCCACTGCAGTTCGTGTCTATCATGCTCAAAAAGATTCTAAATGCGATTTCTACATTTGAAAATGTGTCTTCAATTTTGTTTTCTTTCAAAAGATGATATATTTCCAATATACTATTAGTTCCCTCATTTTCACTGTGAGCAATTTTCAAGTATTCTGTTAAATGCAGACGTTCCATTTCCAACTCTTTCTCGTTAATGTCGTCATAATTCTTTTCCAACGTAACGTGTTGTAAAACTACACAGATTTTCTTTTACGGTGTACTACAGAAGTTTCTCCAGTAGTAGAGTTTCTCCAGTAGTAGTACTAAAATATGATGTTAATTTTGGTAACTTTTTAATGAGTTCCTTCTGATGTACATCTTTTTTCAGATCCACTAGGATATGACCGTTTCGACATCTTATATTGTAATTTAGTATTTATTTTTACACCATAAATAGTCGCTCACACAAAATACAACAAGCGATGGACGATTTAATCAAAGAATACCTCAGAGCACAGTCAATAACAACTACAAACAAAACAAGCGTCACAACACGACAGACATATACAGGGGAATTCCCGATCGTCGAGTCGGTTCATTTAAGGTTGTACCGCAGCGAGATCTAGTCTTTTCATTGTGGTACAACTGTACCGTATTCTTTAGCATTGCATTTCAATTCCGCTGCCAACTGCACGCGATCAAAATTAAACGGCTTTTAATTCATGTTTGAAGCGAGTTTTTTATTATTTTATAAATGTATTGCGTTCGAAGTTCATGAAGCCTATTCGCGGACCATATAAATGAATAAAATTATTTATTATCGTTCTTAAAAATATCGATAATTATACGCACCATTCTTGGCAACGTCGATATCGCTGTCTCTTTTGCTCTTATGCTTACTGATTCGTTATCACTCAGACTCGTTGCTTGTATCGGTACATCAGCGAGCGAACGAGCCATGAGCGTTGCCATGATTCTCGAGTGCAAGTGCCCAATTTCGTGAATTTGCCAATTTAATCCCCTATAACTTTTCTCCTGCCGACATAATCATTTTGAAACTTCGCCTACTACATCTCAAAGTCCTTCTTTACAATATACTTGATTTTAATGTTGATCCTATTACCAAGCATAATTTTTTCGGAGGGAAAGGAGTTAAAATCCACGTAGTGCCATAATTGCCCATGTATTTTTACTCAACTTTGAAAACCAATTATTTGACACTCAGCGACATGACTTTTTTAGAATTTGATAAGGTGGCGTAAGGCATCATTTTTTAAATCAAATTCTGATCCCTTGGCTCTCGCTGCAGTACAACTATAAGTCGGTCGGTCACGTTGAGTTTTACGTCGCTATAGCAGTGGTCGGCAAACTTTTTGCTCAATTTTCAGGTATAGTCAGGCTCCACCTGACCTAATTTTTTCTACTACTTTTCGGTTTATTTATGTACCTTAGTGTGAGCGAACTCACTCCATCAAGGGTATTTTGTCCACAGGCATGTCAAAGTAAGGAAATTTTAAAACTTTAAATTTTTTAACTAGCGATTTGAAAATAGCATTATCTGCATCTACGAATTTTTCCGATTCCAACGATATATTATTTGCCTAGAAAAGTAAAAACTTGGAAGGAGTTTAATATCAAGAAACATCTGCTTTACAGTCAATTTAATACTAAATACCTCTCAATTTTTCAACCTTTGTAGACAAATTACATGTCTTTGGAATCGGAAAAATACGGAGATTCCAAATATATTACTTTTAAGTCACTGATTGCAAAATTACGAATTTTTTAATCCCACATTTTTTTCCCATTTTCTAACAATGGACCCCTGCGGAAAGGCGTTGGTCTGGCCAAGCTCGCAGGTACTGCCCTGAAAGTAGGTCGTAGGGCAGCCAGGGCAGGGTACCCTGCCCTGGGAAAGAGCGTGCCAACCACTGCGCTATAGGGATCCTGCGAGTAGATCTTACCGCTGTCGGTTATCGTTTGGTGGCAGGAACTGGGGGGGGGGGGGGGCTATCGATCGCGGGGCCCTGGGCACTTGCCCAGAGTGCCCAGTGGGAAAGAGGGGCCTGTATACGACATCTTAGCGCTGGAGAGAGCTATACGTACCTGGGCGTGCCACAGAATCGCATTCAAAACGTGACAGATATAAAGGATACCCGCCCATGCAGATACAAATGTCTCATCCAATAGATTGAGATTCCGAAGTGTCGGAAAAAAAAGAAAGTATCAGTAAAGAACATGCTTACCGTCCCGGCAGTACTCTTTTCCTTCGGATTGTTTTCATCAACAAAGAAAGAGCTTAGACCGCTCGATACCCGGTAACGAAGGGGTATGCACATGAACCAAAAAATATATATTAAGTCTTTTATTCCGCGACTTTGCATCTCATATCGTCAAGGTGATCGCGAAATAGTGCCTTTTGAAATTTTTTACAAAAGGATTATACTGGATATAGCACATATAATCACAAATGGACGAGACTCTCTTCTGAAAATGGTCAAGAAACACGAAGAAGTGGGCAATGGAGTGTTTCTCAGCAAAGCACCGGAGAAAGCTGATGAAACACTAAGCCCTAACTTCAATAGAAGTGGAAAAAAAATACATCAAACTCCTGAAGGTCCCAGTAAAGAAAGAACAGGGAAAAATTCCGTGAACTCCTTCTCTACAAGACGATGCACGGCATCTACCACAAGAATGTGAAGCATCTTTAATTGTCGTATGAGCTCACGTTTGATTTTCTCAAATCATCAGAACTGACAGCTACTCGAGAAGAAACTTACGAAAACTTTCACACAAATCTAGAAAAATACTCCTTGTTAAAAGAGCAAATTTCTGCTTTCCTAAAATCATTAGGCCTTAACTCAGGTACACAGAGTTTCATTTTCGCATACAAGGTCGGTGTCATTTTACCTAAGCATAGGTTGAGAACGTGTTACGCACATGTTAAGTTCCTAGAAGAAATACTATACGGCTGCCTTACTTTAGCGGAAACGGCGTATCTGTACAGCCCTATGAGTAGTTGTCGTTCTTGCGGTGTTGGCCGCGACCCGAAACTGTCGAACTCTTAATGGGGGATGAAGTCAATCCGTTGCATAATCAAGGCCTGATGACTGCAACATCAATGCCAAGGAGAAGGAAAAGGAGAAGAGGTGTCAATAACTTAAAAAAGTTCTGTAACGACTGTACCAAAAATATTCGTTTACAGTAATTTTTCTTGGTGCTCTTGGTTACCTTCCCGCCACTATGAGACGTGTAAAAAGAATAGGTGTGTGACCAACATTATTTCTTCGAGCAGTCAAAGGCATGCGTTCCGGTCCCCACAAGATGTTGTAAAGCAGTATGTTTTGAACACTAAAAATGAATAAATAATAAGTCATGACTGATTTATTCTGTTGAGGAGATATGCATGTTTAGGTGAAGTCCATGAAAACCACAGCACATTAATTAAGAAAATGATTTCGAAAAGCGCGGTATTTATCAACAAAAGGCTAATGCTTTGTATTTAAAACCGTATACTATCAATAGAACTTTCATACGGTCCTGGCCGTTGTTTTTGGAAGAGCAATGTTTCGCTCCATAATTTTTGTCTAAATACTTTATTATTGGATCATTGTGCGTTGTCACACGGAGTGTATGTTATAGTATTTAATCTTGGGGATACGAACCTGTTTATTCTACGGGCAGTTTCTTTTAAAAAACTATAAAAACTCTAGTATTTGGTTGAAAGTGTCTGAAATGGTGACGAGAGGAAACTTATACTCGCTCCCTTGTAGCAAATGTGGTGCAAGGGCTTATTTTAAGTACCTAAATATCTCTGCCATCATTCACCCAATTCAAGAAATGAGTTCCCCTACGTACCGAAAATAGTTTTGCCCTATTTCCATTCTGTGCGCACTATCTAAAGCATTTGCAAAAAACAGTTTAAAGTCAAATATGTAAATATCTTGATTCCCAAAACTTAATCGATCTAATTCAATCCGGCTTCCGGGCAAAACACAGTACAATAACAGCAACTCTTAAAGTCATTAATTATTATAACATTGCATTACATAATAAAGGGATAACGATTGTTGTATCATTCTGCTTTTCTAAGGCATTTTAATCTGTAACATTTGAATCTGTTTTAATCGTACTTGAATAGTAGGTTTCAACGAGTTAAAAATAGTAGAGGCGAGCAGTCTGACTGGATAAAGGTAGGGTGTGGAATACTTCAGGGTTCCATACTTGCTCCTCTTCTTTTTAACTTGTATAGCTCGGATTTGAGTAGCGAGTTGAAACATTGTAAGTACTACAAGTATGCTGATTACTTAAAACTTTAGCTTTTGCGTCCTGCTGCTTCCTTGACAAATCTCCTTGCTATCGTACAGGAAGATATTGACAGAGTGGTGCATTGGGCCAGTACCAATCGCCTCTAACTTGATCCTTCTAAAACAAAGGCAATCGTGATTGGGCCATCCTCTTTACTAACTTCTGAAGTGATAATGACTCTCGGAACTACTGATCAGTAGGCGGATTGTAGATTTTGTAGATTTTGTCGACATCTAGAGGAAAACATTAAGAATTTTGAACCAATTTGAAAGAAACAAAGAATCTTTTGCTGTTTCCACTCGTATACTTCTGTTCGAGAGTTTGATTCTGAAAAATTTGATTCTGGTTGCATAGCATATGGTGAAATAACAGTTGAACGTAATTCTATACATGAGAAAGCACCTAATGCTTGTATTCATTTTATTTATGAATTACCTAAACATGTACATCTAACAACATATCGAAATAAAGCAGGGTTTTCTGAATGTGGCCAACAGAAGAACATGTAAATTATAACGGCCTTTCATAGTTATGGGCGCCCGACTTTGGAACAAACTGCCTGTATCAATTAGGGAAACGCCTTCTTATTTTCACTTTAAAAAAAAATTTATATGTATTTGATTCATATTGATAATTCCACTCTAGAAATCACTCATCGGTAACTCTCATATCTAAATTAGCGCTTCGATACTTCTAACACATATAACACTCAAACTTAAATTTTATGCAAATCAATTACATCCCACGGTTTATAGGTTTGCAACCAGATATTTAGTATTTTCTTGTAACTGTGCTACCATATTCGCTCTCGCACTTATTTCTATTATATAATAACTGGGGTCCAGTATACTCTACCTCAGTGTTCATTAATGCTCTTTCAGCTGGAGTAATACAGGTGGAAGAGAGGTCACGCAACAGCTGATGGTAAGTATAACCTCTTTTTCTGACGCATGGAGTGCATCGATTAATCAATGATCGTACCAAACTGCGACCTTGAAAAATTCAATAAGATTGTCGTTACGTTTCAAGGGTAAGTTTGACATCCCCATGTTGACAGTGAAGATGACAATCACGGATGATGAGAATTATGAGTAAAGACTCAGGAGATGGAATCAGTGGGTGCTTCTGATCATAGTTTAGAAGAGAATACTTCAACCGATCTGCGAAACAAAGAAGTTGATCGTCGATAAGCGGGGTCAACTTCATTTAAGTGATACTCTTATAAATCTTTTTTTTTTGAGAGAGAGCGAAGATTTTATAACAAAAATAGCGACTTTGTCTCTTGCTGAATTAAAAAGAGAAGAGCTGTACGAAGATCTGATACAACTGAAGTCAGATAGACGATAATACAACGACATTTCAAAGTTTCTTGAAATCGAAAACACCAAGCAGTGGCTTGTAGTAATTTGTCCAAAGATGAATATCAACTCAGAAGCTTACACGGTTCATTAGAGCTAACTGCGACGTTGACCGTAACTCGACGTTCTTTTTTGGTCATTGTATTTTCTGGAGGACCAAGTAGAGATGATGGCCACTCTTCTGGTCTTTTAAGCCACGGAGGGCCATTTCAACCAGAGTGAAAACTGCGAAAGCTCGGAGGCTGCCAACCCGCGAGAAGCACATTCAGCTAGATTTTCTGCAGCCGGAATATGATAAAAATTGCTGAAGGAACGTTTGTTTGGATTTCTGAGACCCGATTCGCGATGAATGTCGTCCATTTTGAAGGCACATCTGAAATCCAATGAAGTATGCTCATAGAATCAGAACTCGAATGTAGAGTACCATTAACCTTGAGTTTATTTTGGAGGTGAGCGACGAGACAAGTTAACAAGACTAAGCCACCCAGCTCAAGACAAGAAAGTAAAACAGTTGGAACAGGAGCAAACTTCGTTTTTGAACAAACTATTTCAATAAAACAAATTCTGTTAGGCGAATTTGTCTATAAATAAACGACAGCACTATATACTTTTTAGAAGCGTCAGCAAGGCTATGCGCTTCTAAAGAGCACATCGACGAATAAAATCCTATCCACCGATGTATCCTGACTGTGTAGAGACGAAGAAGATTTTTAATATTTTATCTAGCGATGACGAACTCCTTTAAGCAAAGGAGCATCCCAAGTTAAACTAATCTTTCAGAGTTTCTGAATAAAGATCTTTGCGAAGATGATAACAGGTGCCGACCATCCTAAAGGATCAAATAATTGGGCTGACTGGCTGACGACAAAGCGCTTGGTGATACCTTTAATAGGACTAAGATCAACCGGGAAAATAAGACAATCGGTTTCGGGTTGCTAGTTAACTAAAGCACCGCAACTGATGTTTCTGACTGCCAAGATATATCTGGAGATAAAAAATGCAGATCTGCCGGAATGCGCTGTCTTATCTCACGACTCTTTGAATTCCACTTTTTAAGCGGTAAGCCGCCCGCCGTAAAGAGACCACGTACTTAGCGAGACGAGAAAAGAAAATTGGAAAATCGAGCCATTAGTTTGACATCACGCAATGAGGAAATCAAATATAAAGAAAAGTCTAAGAAATATGACTTTAACGAAGGACACATAGAAAATAAAACTAAGAATACAATATCAAAATTTAATAAAACAGTGAACTGATGTCCAATTCACAACACAGTATGATTTGGACTAACATTATTTTAGCGGCCAGGCAGAGAGGTGTACCTACTTACCGTACGAAACGTTGGAAACTGGTAGGGGTTTAAACATTATTTTTTTAAACAGTCACAAGATTTCCTTTACAACCTTTCCCCCAAGATACGTTAGAAAGAGATAAAGACTTGACCAAAATTATTTACGTAACCATTCAGAAGGTTTCCTTTCGCCCCATGAGGCTTTGGAAAGGTGTCAGAGTTAAAACAACATTATCTCTTTGATCAGTTATAGAAGTAGTTTCTTATCTACCTGGAGCCGTTTAACAATAGTAGGGGTATACAAACATTATTTCTATGACCAGTCCCAGAAGTGCCTTCCTGCTCCCACGAAAGGTTCAAAAGGGATAGGGGTTTGACTAACATTATTTCTCTTACCAAAGACAGGGGTTCCATATCCCCCCCCCCACCCACGAAACGTTAAAAAGTGATAGGAGTTTGACCAACATTATTATCGTCACGAGTTACAAGAGTGCCTTTTCGCCTCCACAAGATGTAAAGTGGAAGGGGTTTGGCCCAGTCATAAGGGTGCCTTTCTATCTCGACGAAATGTTGGAAAGGATTGGAGGTTTGACCATACTTATTTCTGCGATTAGTCACAGGGGTGTATTCCGGCCTTCCACGAGACGTCGGAACTTGAAACAACGAGACTTTGGAAAGGGGTATTGGTTTGACCAAAATGATCTATTTTGGAGCCCACGGGAGGCTACTTCATAATATCCCGTGTTGTCGAAATGACTTTAAAAGAACGATAATACAAATTTTATTCTAAAAAGTGCCTATGAGAAAGGAATTATTTCAAAGATGACTTATTTCTCTACTGAAAAAAGCTAACTGACAATTTGTCAACGTCAGCGTTTGAATAGCCAAACTAGTTAAAATTAGATATCCACATTAATGTAATAGCACCTGACGTCTTATTGGTTATTTAGACTTTAACTATATTTGACACATTTAGTGTGAGGTTTTTTTTCACTACTGGTTACAATGTTACATATACTGCTTTTATTATATTGTTGTGATTTCATTTTTAATATTGTTTTATCAGATTTTTTACAAGAGTTTGCAAATGTGTATATTTGACCGAAACTGACTTCTCTAGAGAAATACCTATTTTTTAATTCAATAAACTTAAAAGTGAGCTGACTAACATTACAGCTTTAGATGTTTCAGCAATTCTAAAGAGGGCAATTAATTACTAAAAGTATTCCGTATAAGTTGCCTAAAAAATAAGATACTCAAATTCTATCTGAATTTCGACCCATAGCCTGTCTATATTCTACTGATTGGTGGAAATTCTATTCAACATCTGGGTGATGGAGAGACAGGCATATATTGTAATACCGCAAGCGGAAACTCAAAATGTGTGCGTGTTCAAAGCAGTCGGTAAGGTGTATCGACATGATTTTGGTGTCAAAATATTAAGAAGAGCTCCCTCTTTCATGCTTTTTGATTTAACATTCAGTTTGCTTTCAATTC
>NC_046660.1:120829741-120834294 GCF_010883055.1 Belonocnema kinseyi | reverse complement strand
AGAGGGAGCTCTTCTTAATATTTTGACACCAAAATCATGTCGATACACCTTACCGACTGCGAGTAAAGCCACCCACGCTTTAACTTGACAGACTGTAAGATCCAGACTCGTAAATTAGCATAACTCCATCAATGCTGCGGCATTTCTATACTGTGCCTAATATAGGGTCGCAGAAGAAATTGGTCTTCCATTTGTTTCCAGCGACATCGCACATGGCCTAGCATCACTGACAACTTTGATGCTTAAAAGTCGTGTACAGGGAGCAAAACATACACTTCTACTGAAAGAACATGCTGACAAGCCCCTTCGTAGTGAATTCTATGGTATTATACCTAGAGAAGTGCTATGGATGGGTCTATCAAAAATTATTCTTAAATGTGCTGAAATGAGATCCGAGACTGAGGGATGTCTTTTTGCCTGTCAAGACGGGATTATAGATACCTTAATTTACCGCGAGCGCATAATGAATATACGTGTAAGCGATACCAACTGCCGAGTGTATTAGCAAAAGCCAGAAACATTTGGATATGTTTTCAGTGCGAATGGTTAGTGTAAGGTTTACTAGAATTTCGCATTTTTCACCATACGACGGGCTAAATATCAATCACTTCTTTTCGAGCTTATCAGGCTGTACAAGGCTAAAGCGTCCATCTTGTGGTACTCATAATTGGCTACATCGAAGGTATAAAAACTTCATTTTACAACCAATTCAACAAGAGTACGGATTACAAGCGTCATAATCAGTGAATCACTGTTAATAATAATTTGTTTCAATGTTTTTTTTCATTGGAGACGCTTCCGGGTTCGATTTTTAGTTTTGTCCTTCAATTTTTATATTTCCTGTGGATTTTACTCAATTTTTGAGTTTGGACTTTCTTGTTTCTACTAAAGTAGGAACACCGGTAGCAACGTACGTGTCATTTGAGTGAGGGATTCCTTCCCTCTTTTCTTAATTCATTTGGATCTCGACATTTGTGAGGTCTACAGTAAGTCAAAGAGTTCATTAGTTTTCTGAAACGGAGGTATTTTTTCTACTGCACAGTAGCTTCAATAAGTTTACTTTTTCTTTTTTATCTTTATGTTTCTTTAATAATTTTGTTAGATGACATTCCCTACTCGAGAGTCTTTTGGTGTTGCAGAAAGTGTCGAGTCGGAAGGCCAAAGCCTCTGGTTGCATCGGGATTGATTGTTCTAGAAGAACAATTGTGGTCTTCACTCCCGGAGCCAAGATCTGCGCTATTTTCTCAACCAAACAAAAACATTTTTTCGTACAATTAATTGGATTAAAAATTAACGATGATTTAAGTAAGTGAAAACCATTCAAACATTTAGATCGCATATATATTTGATTACAATTCGAACTCCTTTTTTGGTCAATTAACGTAGCCTTAAGTCAAAAGTGTGCTGATGTCTCGCTTCCTCAAGCTGGCGGTGCCGATTAAATGAACAATCACCAACAGGATGCTAACGGCTGATCTATTGGGATCACTTATCTAGCCCATCAGCACTGTTCCTTATACCATTTTACAATTGAATGGTAGCTCTAGAAAAGAATCTAGAGGTCAACGATTCACCTTCAACTATTCTGACTGCCGCGTAAGATCATCCGTGGATAGAGACCGGAGGAGAGCATGAACTGGGATACCAATAGAAAAGAAATATGTGTGTTTTCATTATTAATTTGCGAAGTATGTACCAAAAACGAAAACAGTAATTGCGCTAGAGGTGCCAACTCTTTGTATTATGCAACTGTGGCAGTTGTTAGAACGTCAGACCGCAGAAGTAGGTCTACCAATGCAGCTTTTTCCCCAAGAAGGGATCGAGAAAGTTAGGTTCCAACTGGGTTCATCGATCTAATATAAGAAAGAAAATAGAACCACAAATCTGATACACCATGTTACAAGTGCAAATGATAGCCCTGAAATGGAACTGACTAACATCACAGATTCAGATGTTTCAGTGGCTTTGAAAAAAGACAAGTAACTGGAAAGCTCCTGATCCGGACATACTGCACATTTTCTGGTACAAACACCTGATGAGTGTGCATCCTGCGTTGGAAAGGTATTTTTAAAAGATCATCGAACACCTAGATCTGATGCCAGGCTTTATGCCTAAATGTACTACATATATATTGTTTCAAAAATCAGATGCTAAAAATCCGTCCGTTATTTCTACCGATATTCTGCCTTCCGAAAATTTATATACGCCTTACAACTATTTTTGCAGATAAGTTATATTGTTTCTTTAACAAGAATGATATTCTTAAGGAAGACAGAAAGGGTGTTGTAAAGACTCGCGGCGGTGTAAATATCAAGTCAATATGGACGCGGTTACCATAACAAAAGCTGGCAAAAATCAAAAAAACTTGTACAGGGCATACATTGACTATATGCAAGCGTTTCCTTCCGTACCACGTGGCTATTTGCTTGAAGTATTAAAAATGTACGAAATCTTCTCACGCAACGTCGATTTTTTAAGTCGTCCTATTGATACATAAAACCTATTCTAGACATGGATGACCTTAAGCTATACGTTAGTTAAGGAACAGAAACTGCAGCAAGTGATCGATGTCCAATAACACTTCTTTAATGAAACAATACCATATGGATCTATGTCGAGTTACAAAATAGATATTTCAGAATTGTGCATATAACCAGAGGAAAATTATGAACCGCAGAGCTAGAGATTGGTTCTAAAGCTTTCTCTTAACTCGGCAACCAAGATCAGGGCAATCAACACCTATGCCATACCTGCTCACACACACACACTCCTTTGGAATTATAAAATGGTCAAACACCGACCTTAAAAGTATAAAAGAACCATCCGCGTAGATACGTCAAGACAAAAATCTGAAAAGAAATTTAAAGAGAATGGATGCATTTCTCTTGATAAATTTCAAAATTGATTTAGAATATGAAGACTAACCCGTATATTCATATGTTAAGGGATCTACTATTGGCGGAGAAAATTTAAGTCCTCTGGCTTTGACGTTGAAAAAGTAAGTAAAGAAGAAATGGTAGCTTAATGAAAGAGAGCTCATTACAAAAGGTGCAAATGCAACAGATCTGAAAATCTGATAAAAAGTAAGGAAATTTAATAGCTTTTGAAGACAGTGAACTTTGAAGCATAGTTTTTTAGTGAAAAAATAATATGAAAAATCTGCAAAAATGCATGCTGTACTTTGAACATTTCTTAATAGGTTCCCATAGAAAAATTTGCAAAATATAGATAATTTCCCTCTGGTAAGGAAAACAGAGGACGATCCTTTGAAACAATAGCACCACGCTGGTTTCTGGCACTTGATTTCCCATATAAAAAACTGACTTCAAATATCGCAGTTTACAAGAAGAGATCAAGAATCATATACTTTCTTCAAATTGTGAATGATTACAGATAGTTCGACTACCTCTAATTTAAATCGCTTAATTATCTTCATTAGAACTGAACATAGTTCAGTCGCATATTTATTTCAAAAAAAAAAAACGAACAATTATTTATATTTTGCAAATTTTTCGACGGCAATCTGTTCAGAAATGCTTTAAGTACCTCCATGCAATTTTTCAGATTTTCCCTATTACTTTTTTAACAAAAAACTATCCTTCAAAGTTCACTGACTTTAAAAGCTATAAAATTTCCTTAATTTTCATCAGATTCTCAGATCTATAGGCTACACAATTCTATTTGGAATATTACTTTTTGGCTCGTGAGCGTACCTTATTTGGACCTTTAAAATGATACAACTTTCATTAAGCTACCATTTTTCTTCACTGACTTTTTCAAAGTCAAAGCCAGAGCACTCGAATTTTGTCACCAATGGTAGATGGAACATTATATCTGAGCAAATCGACGCGATATCGTGATGATTGAAATAAAAGGCTGAAGAGTCTACATTCAACAAGGACCCATAAATATAGCAAGCTAAGGCCTAAATCAAAGACAGTATGGAGACATGTGAAACATCCATCTGTTCCTTGTATTGTGATTTTGGATACAGGCAATGTGCACGCAAGATGCACTGAACATATTGAACATTTACATGTCAGTAGGGAACTAGAAACAGCTCAAAAGATGGTTTCATTAAGTATCTGCCATATTTTAAGAAACTTCCTAGAGTAGCATGAGTAAAAATGCTTCAACGTGAGTTCGACTTGGTTATGTGTTGAGTTCGTCTCCAAAACATCGAAGTCTGGTTGCGTCTCAAAACTAAGCCGAGACATAAGCCTTCGTCTTACCTTCATGGCCGTGACAGGTAAAACGGCGTTCACTTCTCTCAAGTCAAGCCTTGTCTTGGCTAAGACGACATTCTCTTGTCTCAAATAAACCTGCTTTAACACGAACCTTTTTAGGCTCATAAATGAGATTAAAATTGATGAATGAAAAATTTTTAATGATTAAATTCGTTCTTATTTAATAAAAAATTCAGAATCTGTGGATCTGAACGAGTATAACCCTTATATAATTAAAAATTTGTCATAAGGACAACCGCAGGATTTCGCCGGGAGCGGGTGCTAATCTGAAAAATTGCACCCGCTTCCAGCGAAATCGCAGTAAAA
>NC_046660.1:120827642-120829641 GCF_010883055.1 Belonocnema kinseyi | reverse complement strand
GGGATGCTTATTAGACCTTTAGCAGGTGAAAGCTTGGCACCTCCGAGAGCGCCGATGATAAGGACAATTAGTTTAACAGAATATTCCGGGTACAATCGTTGCAAGTCCCTTATAAGGTCTCGATACCTCTCTTTCTTTTCATTCTCCTTGCTTGTGATGTTTTTGTCAGCTGGTGCCGAAAATTCGATAACGAACATGGTTCGCTTCTCGAAGTTAAGAAGAATCATGTCAGGCCTCGAGTGAGCTACAGAAACAGTTTGGTTTTGATTCCTCTAGAATCAAACCGAAGGGCCTATGACAAAGTCACCGAACGCGTCCTCGGGTTGCGGATAGAGGGTCCCTGTACCAAGGGTTTCTGCTGTATATGGTTACAAAAATAAATAGGCAGTCGCGGACAATTGTCCAGGGTTGGTCCCGAAGGAATTAACCCCAAGCGGAGGTATGAAAACCGTGCCGAAAGCTAAATGGCACCTAGGTGAGGTGTCTAGAACGGTGACTCTGGGATAGCGGGCGACCTCTCAGAGTACATAGCCTTATCCTTGCATGTGGGGCTCTACAAGAATGGACGAACCCCTTTCCCTAGCTTCTCGTGGGAACAACAATGACAACACCAAGCATAGTTGTAGTAAGTGCGGTTCAAAACAACAGAACGCGCAGGGCTCCCGACAATGGGTCGGCCAACAATGCCGACCAGTCTAGAGCTAGGGGAGCCAATGAAAATGGATTCAATGCGATGGATTGTCGAACGATATACTAAGGAAATTTGAATGGAATTTGGGTTAGAAAAATGTGCCAAGGTTTATTTGAAGCGATGAAAACTTAATGACTTCCCTGAAGATCCTGAGCTCGTTGATAGAAGCGCCATACGACACCTTCGCGCTGGAGAGACTTATACATACCTGGGCGTGCCACAGAGCCGCATTCAGGGTGTAACGTGTATAAAGGATACTCTCTGAAGCAGGTGCAAACGTCTCATCCGACAGATTTGGTCTTCCGAACTGTCGGCGAGGAACAAAGTATCTGCAACGAACATGCTTGCCGTCCCGGTACTACTCTATTCATTTGGAATAGTTCCATGGACGAAGAACGAGCTCAGATCCCTTGATATAGGGACAAGAAAGGTTATGCACATGAACAAAAGCATGCATCCTAAGTCTTCCGTTCCGTGACTGAACATCTCACGCCATCAAGGGGGTCGCGGAATATTGAGTCTTGAATGTCTTCACAACAGGATTATTCTGGGTACAGCACATAGATTTGCAAAAGGAAGAGACCCTCTTCTTAAAATGTTCAGGAATCCCGAAGAAGTGGGCGAGCATTTAGCTCACATACTATCTAGTTGTCTAACTTACGCGGGAACGACCTACATTCAAAGGCACAATGCGGCACTAAGAGTGCTTCATTACCATCTCTGTCACTCTGACGGCATTAACCTTAATATCGCTCCTCTAAATGCTCCTAGGGAAATTGAATCAATTGTCGAGAATGGGAAGTTCCGCATATACTGGAACTTTATATTCTCAACGATTGTTTCTGTTGCTCACTCGAGGCTGACATGGTTCTGCTGGACTTCGAAAAGCGAACCATGTTCGTTATCGGATTTTCGGCACCAGCTGACAAAAAAATCATAACCATGGAGAATGAAAAGAAAGAGAGGTATCGAGACCTTATAAGGGAGTTGCAACGATTGTACCCGGAATATTCTGTTAAACTAATCGTCCTTGTCATCGGC
Organism: Belonocnema kinseyi; assembly: GCF_010883055.1. Taxonomy (NCBI): domain Eukaryota; kingdom Metazoa; phylum Arthropoda; class Insecta; order Hymenoptera; family Cynipidae; genus Belonocnema; species Belonocnema kinseyi. The sequence goes on along the minus strand of NC_046660.1, from coordinate 120,827,909 downwards.
GCTCTTGGAGGTGACAAGCTTTCACTTGCTAATAACCTAAAAAGCATCTCTGCGTGTGAACAATATGCTAAAATACTTGCGGGAAAAATGCAGAAGGCGGTTGTCCTTGGGTCGCTCCGTGTTCTTAGGGTGTACGTGGCTTTTGTTGGATCGTCGTATTGATTCCTTTACAGACTGTAACCACCTATCTCACGATCGTGAGACGTGGTTGTGGCTGAAATTTTACCGCGATTTCGCTGGGAGCGGGTGCAATTTTCCAGATTAGCA
>NC_046660.1:120812723-120827542 GCF_010883055.1 Belonocnema kinseyi | reverse complement strand
TTGTTTAATCAGTAATAAATATTAGCTTTTATGACAGTCAGAATGACCCTTTTTGTTAGGACAGGTATACACTCGTAGTTATAAAGCGCTCGTATTGGAGTCATAAAAATATCACTCAGGAGATAAATTTATTTCTTCAAGACATAGAAACTTGCGTCCAAGATATAAATTAAAGTCTGGCTCCGTCTGAAAACTGAGACATGCTCAAGTCGACCTTTTTGACTTTAGCATGTCTTGATTGTGGGTAATTCAAATCGAACTCAAGTCGAATCATTTTTACTCCTGAGGCCATCAAAAAGCTGGAAACTATTAGGACTTGTAACGCTCTCGCCCGATCTGGACAGAAAACAGCAGTAAAATACTCATTAGTCAATTAGTCCCTAGGTGCTTTTGAATAAATGGCGTTCACCCGAGAACAAGAACAACATGTGCCCGCTACGTGTTCGGTGATTATTAATGTTCCTCGGGTTATGCGCTCAGTCTTTTTATTCATCCTACATTTGTGCACAGACTTTTTAAGATTAATGATCAGAGTATCGACAACCTTAATTTGGTGATTGCTAATCCACTTTTGTTATAGCTCTTTTGGCTTTAGTGAATACATTCTCATTACACATCTCGAGCTTCGTACTCGATTTTGTCAAAAGTTTCAACTTTTCTACATTGCGTTCAACACTTTTGTATGAAATGTAGATTACATTTATTTATGTACCGCTTCCTGGGATTGCTTATTCAGATATTGCAGAATGAGGTGCAAATTGGACTTATAATGATTACTTTAATATTTCCTTCTTATTTTGCATTACATTTTATTCTTAGCTACGCTTAAAGATGCATTATTTTAATTAATTTATATCATTAAAATTCATTATATGAATTGGTATTAAAACATACGTAGTTTTATTGCCTTGTTTTTATAATATTTTAAGGTTTTCAAGTTTATTAATGTTTTTTACGATTAAAAGAAAATTCATACCTTGTGTCGCTTGGGACGATATAATTATTGTCATCCTTCTTTTCAGAAGGATTTATTTCGATACTTTTTAGTGTATTTTAGTAAAAGCTTCCTTCACATTTTTTATGTGCCTGCAAAATTGGTATAATTCACCTCAGATTTCCGTAGGATTAAGTTATTCAATTTCAAATGAGTATCATTTTTGTCAAATGAAGATTGAATAGTGAAAATTGAAAAAAAAATCGTATTGTCAGTATAACAACTCCTCTAGTCCTTTTTAAAACTATCGATTTAATATAAAAAAAAACTATTTTAGAGTAAACTTTCTAGACTAATATTTTTATACACAGGAAGTTTACCGATATCCGGTGTCATTATCATCACACTTATTTGCATATAAGACTTTCTGGGTAAGTGGGTTGGGTATTAGTAAATGATTGACTGATGTGCCGAGTAAAATATTTCCAATTCTTCCTAGTATGGGTCATCGGGTTTAATATCATCGGCTGCACTCCCACTTGAGAGAGATAATTCGAATTAATTAGTGAAAATTGAAGTTCGTAGAATACATAAGTACGTTCCATAGAGGTGATTTGGTTTTAGAGTTGTATCGTTTTTATTATAAACCATATCCCATTCATATGAGTTCCATGTATTTAAAATCGAATTCAACTTTTCTAGGGATTAATTTTTCAGGAACAGTTAGATATTTATTGCCTTTTAGATGCTAGCAGAAAAATGTCGAGTAAAAAATTAAAATTTTTTTTTTAGCTTTTTGTTGTCCCTAAAAACACCGTTTGTATTAATTATATTAGAACTAAAGGACATTTTTATTATAGTAGCTTTCATTTAAAATATATGTATGGACATGAAAATTATTTACTAAAAGGACAATTGCACAGTAAATATATAATTATGATAGATATCTTTGCACTATTTACTAAATGCACCCTCAGATTTAGTCATCTACTTTTATAGATTTGACGACAGTTCAAACAGGAGGTAAAGGTATCTAAAACCTTAACATATATTTTTAATGACCTTTAGTGACCTTCCCACTATAAAATACCAACCAACGACGACATTCTCGGTTCCTGTTCTGCCCCTCCCCACAACCCTGTATTAATAATAATTGAATATTTCATGGGACTGGCGTTATGACTTGGACATAATTTCGATTCAAAATAAACTTATAGCATAAAGGTGATAGTTGCATGAATGCACAGAAAAAACGAAAGATAAAATTTACGTCGACGCAGTAGACGAGATTAGAATTATTCTCCTAATATCGGTAAAATTTTTTAGAAATATGTTCAATTTTTAACCGTTGCAAGTCTTACCTTGCAGCAAAATTTAACTTTTGTTTTTTCTGTGTTGTGTTAAATCTGATGCCCCGATTTATAGCTCGAATTCACTCATACTTTTCCATTTTCCCATTGCTGCTAAGGAAGCCGTAACCGACGACAGCTTTTATTCCATCTTAGGATAAACTTTGGCCAAATAGAATGTAAGCTTTAACCCGTGTGGAGAAAAATGTTATTATATGTTGTGTTAATTGTCGCCTATCCCTCTGCGTCAGTAGGATGGCCATACTTATGACCAATGCCGTGAATTGTTTGCTATTTTGTTATCAACACAGCAGTCAAAATATCCTGCTTTGAAATCACCCAACACAGTAAGGAAAGAATCCATGTAATAGTATTTAAAACTTGATAAAAAATCGATATCGATCAATGATTTTGTAGGTTATGCTAATTGTCGCGTATTACTCGGCGTTCGTAGGATGTTCGTACTCAGGGCTAATATCGTGAATTGTCTGCTATTTTGTGATCATTATTATATAATAGTTGAACTTAAAGTAAACTAAATTAATTTTCAACAAAAAACGAATAAATGATGAATCTTGAACTGAAATATTTCAATTTAATCCTTGCTTGCCACGCATCTATAGAATAACATACTTGCCACACCGGGATAAGTTTTTACCCCAGTGACGAAAACTGTCATAAAAAATAAACTACTGAATATTTTAACTTGAAATTTTTTTTAGAGCATATTGAAATTCTGATTTAAAATCTAGTGTATTATCTGTGAAGTTCTGATACTTTTTTCCCTCCTCTTTCTGTACGGTGCAATCTAGACCATCGCGTGGTAAAAGCGTTACACGTCTGTCCAGCGTCTGATCAGCTCATATATTCTGGACGAGCTGATCAGCGGCTGGTCAGCACCGTCTGATCTAGTCCATCTCATGGTTTAGGCGTTACACTTCTGGCCAGCGGCGCTATTAGACCGTCTGTCCAGCGTCTGACCAGACACAAGATGGTCTGGCCAGCGCTTGGCCTGCGCCCCGAAATTTTTCCACACGCGAATAGGCGGGAATTTTGCATGCAACAAATTTTATCTTTATTTTTTTCTATGTGTAGACTGGGTATTTGGAATGCTAGAGGGGTGAATTATCTTTAAATAAGAGAATTACGAGAAACTATGCACGTAAGAAAACTAGATATTTTCTGTGTACCTAAAACAAAGAAAAATGGGTGCGAAACTAGAAACATAAAAAATGGAGTGTTGAAAAGTGGATTTGAAATATGTTCAGTGGTAGATAATGAATCAAACGTTAGGCCAAGAACAAATTACAATGGGGACAGACTAGATGGCTTGTGCTTAGAGAAGAGCTTGTTTATTATAAACACTTGGTTTAGGCATAAAATGATCCAATTGTACACCTGGTGTAACGGTAATAGCCAATTGAGGAAAAGAATTCCTGAAAATAAAATCAAGAATCTAACGACCAAATTTGGACAACCACCACAAAATGTTCCCATTGGAATCTGAAAAAAGGAACATTCTCCTCGTCTCCCTTCCCCCTCGAAAAGAAAAAAAGAAAAGAAAATTATTCTTCTTTACTTGTTGTTCTTGTTGCGCATGAAAGACTAAGAAAGCTACTGAAAGATACGCGCGCCATGAGGCGTTCTGAATGCAAAACTGATCATCACCTTCTGGTCTCTAAAATAAAATTACGTTCGGAATGGGGAAGAAAGAAGACCAAAAAACTAAAGAAAAAAAAACGCGAATCAAGATTTAAATTTAGACAAACCGGAAGTGCCAATAGATTTATCAGAATAAGGTTATCAAACGAACAGAAAAGAGAAATTGAAGGCACTAATATGCAATAATAGTATAGAGAGCGCATCGACTATGATCGAGGATGTTATTGTCAGCACTGAGACTGAAGTGTGTGGTACTGCGGTTGTAGGAAGAACGTCTGGTGATATTTAGGCCGCAAAAAAAGAAAAGAAAAAAGTGTACAAGAGAACTATGAACATCGCAGGCTTTAGCGATGAGAAGAGCAATAGGCGTAAAGATGATTACAGAGACAAAAAGAGGAATATTGAACGACTAGTGAAGGAAATTAAAGATACAATCATAACAGAAGAAGGGAAAAAACACAAAACGACTTTGAAGGAAGTAAGAAACTACTCAATACGAAAATTAAGAGATGTAAAAGTATAGAGTTTGGCAGCATGAGAAATAGCAAAGCTGAAATGCGATATGATACAAATGGGATACTAGATGCTTGGAGAGTCTATTTTAAGAAATTATTGGGAGAAAAAGGTATAGGGCACGAAACCTGCAATGTAGAACACGATGCATTAGAAAACTCAATTGAGAAAGAAAAATTCTGTGTAACTGAGATTATAGATATAATTAGGAACTTAAAAAACGATAGACTTTATTATATCTGAAATGCTTAAATACGGTGGCGAGTGCATATCTCATAGGTTGCGTAAATTGATAAATTTGTGTATCGAGATGGGAAAAGTCCCAGGTTATCGTCAGAGCAGGGCCCATTATCAAAAGTGAAAAAATATATTAAATAAAGATAAAATAGCAGTACATATTTCTGCATTTGTACCGACTGTGAAATAAGGTAGCGAGATATAGACCTATCAAGAAATGGATAACAGTAAAATTAACCCGATTACCATGAGATTCCTGCGCGTAATATTAGGGAAAACTCTGATAGACAAAGTGATTAACGAGATTATTCTCATGGATGCTAATGGACGTGAGTGGGGAACCTCACATAACGACTTTGTGAGGATCTTCACTTGGGGTGATTGCTACAGAGATTGATCAGCAACCTGGGTTGTAGCAGTGTTTTGGAACGAATCTGTTACTTAAATAAGTAACACGAGAAATCTAGATCAATCTGAAAAATATATATCTCCTTCCTCACGTTACTCTCGTCCTCAGCGAGCGAATGACGCCTACCCCGAAAGCGAAATCATGTCAAGACAAGTGGAAAAGGTATCACGCAGTGGGGGCTGAGAAGTTGCTTAAAAAAGGAATCACATATTTTGTGAATGGCCCCTGAGTCAATAATATACCAAGCAACAATTTTCCGAATTCAAAAATGTAACTGCAGCCGGGTTGTTTTCTCGTTCCCTCCCTGTTATTGCTTCTTCGTAAACGTCTCTCATGTAATAACATTTTTTAATTGGGTGCATTTTTGTTTGGTTATTTATTTTGCATAGTTAATTATCTTCAATCGATTGCTTGCATTAAATTCTCTTCTGTAGTGGTATTGTCAAGATTTAGGAAATTTCAGCCGAACTATTTATATCATTTTATACCGTTTTTATTTAGGATTATTTAAAAATATACTTTTATTTATATGATTGTGAAGAACACTAGGACCGGGAGACTTTTTTTCCAAATTTTCTTGTTATCGATTTTTTTAAGTTAAAATTAGGCTATAATCATGATAAACTTATGTCCGATCGAAAATGCTGACATTAAAAAACTAATTTTATGTAACTTAATATGGATGTTCAGTAGGGTGGTCCAAAAATGCATGGTAAAACTTTTTTGCAGGCTAGAGATCAACGATCCCCCGCATTTTATTCCAAATCCAAAAAAATAAATTCCCTATTTTTTTTATTTTTTTGTTTTAACAGTGCCGGTTTTGACTTGAAGTTTTCCATGTAAAATGTATGTGGAAAAACCACTTTTTGGGTTTGTAGAATAATTTGTGAGGGTTTGAAAAAATGGGATGGGAAAGTATGGAGTCCTTTAAAAAATTATCCAACGAAGAATTTCATGCATCATAAATATGGGTTTGACACTCCTAACACACCCCCACGAGTACCTCAAAACTACCCTTAAAACTAAAAATGTCAAATCTTCATTAAATCGACCGTTTGACTACTATATTCTCGTCTTTTTTCACTTAAAATGATTAATATTGGTCTAGTGGAATATTTATTATTATTGGTTAATTATTTTTAATATTTTTTTTAGAAAATTCGTTTTTCCCCTTGAAATTATTACTATTATTCTAGTGGAATATTTATTAACATTGGTTTATTGATGACATATTGTTTAAACAAATAGATTTTCTTTGAACCATTTTTGTTCTAAAAAATTCGTTTTTTCCTTAAAAATTAATACTATTGGCATAGTGGAATATTTATTAACATTAGTTCATTAATTTTCAATTTTTGAAACCAATAGAATTTGTTTACATAATTTTCTTTTAAAAAATTATTATTATTTCTTCAGTGGAATATTTATCAACAAGTTTTGATTAATTTTTTTGTTTGAATCTTTTTTTATCAAAATTATTAGTTAAATATTACTGATAAATTAATGATTTATGTTGTCAGAGGCTTAAGATGGTTATTGCCCAACAAGTCGAAGGCATTTTTTGGTTTTAGAGTTGAATTTTGTTTGATTATTTTGAACAAGGCTGTCCCTGCTATATATCATCAGTCACGGACGCTTTTTTATAATGCAATCAAGTGATCTGATGAGAGTAGTATGCTCCGACATATCAATCCCCGGACCTCTGAGGTGAAGTCCGAGCGTCTAGCTAACTGAGCCACCGAAGCTCTTTATAAAATTAATAATACAAATTAATTACTAATTAGTAATTACTCATCACTGATAAATATTCCACTAGACCCACAGCAATAATTTTTATGTTAAAAAACTCGAAAAGAAATGATTTAAACATATTCCATTGGTTTTAATAATTAAAAATTCAATAAACTAATTTTAATGATTATTTGACGAGACTAATAGTTATAATTTTGAGGAAAAAATGAAGAACAAAAAAAATTATTGAAACAAATTTTATTTGTTGAAACAATTGAAAATTAATGAACCAATGTTATTAAATATTTCACTAGACTAATAGTAAAAAATTTAAGGGGGAAAAAACACAAATTTTTGAAAGAAGATTATTTAAGCCAATTTCAGTTGTTTAAATAATTAAAAATTAACTAATCAATGATGATAAATATTCCACTAGACCAATGTTAATCGTTATAAGTAAAAAACGGCTAGAATAGAGTGCTCAAAAGGTCGATTTCATAATAAAAACTAAAAAAAGTGATCTTTTCCAATGCATTTTACATGGGAAACTTCAAGTCAAAATCGGCACCTGTTAAAATAAAAAAATTGAAATAATTAGGGAATTTTTTTTCTGATTTGGAATAAAATGGGGGGGGGGGGGTCAGTGACCTCAAAAAAAGGGGTTTTGAGCCACCCTAATGTTCAGTCTCCGAGACACTTTTTTACAGATTCTTATCTATAAAGATCTATTAAAAAGTGTGAAAGTGCATCATTTCTTTAGAATTAATATCGAATAATAATTTTGTAGTCCGCACTGATTTCAATAATTAGTGTATGTAAAAATTTGATAGTATGTAAGAAATAAATGATAAGTAATTAAATAATTATACTAATTTGACAAGGACATACTTTCGCCTATCCATAAAATTTATTTATTATGTGGAAGGCTGGATGGCACCAGATAGACTAAGTAGTAAGAATGTCTAGATTAGACGGATTTGACAAAGCCAGATTTGCGCCCAATTTGACCTAAGTTTAACACAATATTTTTCAAAACTGGATGCAATTTTGAATGCTTATTTTGAAATGGTTCAATTTTTGAAGGTTTAAAATGTAATTAATTTGATAGATTTAAAACAAAAATCTCTTCAATATTTGTGAACAGTAATAATTTCAGTGTGTAAATAAATTGCATTTAATAAGACATGGCTGAAAATATTCGAAAAATACGTAAGATATTGGATGGGAGGAGGTCCATACCATTTTTTTCAACTTGTTACATGGGTTGGGAAAAGGGTAAAAAATGGCAAAAAACTTGTTACGTAATTTATAGAAGACTCCCAAGGTGCGGTCTTTTTCTGTTTGCACGATGCTTAATTGCTTAATTGGCATGGTCCCAGTAATGTTTTTTTAAATTGATTCCTTGAACAATATTTGATGGGTTGCAGTATACAGAAATGCGTAATAAGTTTAGAAGGAGGGTCTATTCTTCATGTTAAGACCAATGGAAAGAGTATCATTTACCTATTGATATACATTTATACTTGACTATAAAAGTTTAGCAGTACAGTCCTTTTTCACAATGGGAAACAATAGGAAAATTGTAATAATTATAATTCTTTCATTAATTGCGTAATATCTGATAAAGACCAGAATTAATAGGTTTCTTGCTGAAATAATATGATGACAGTATTTTAGCCAAGATTCAAGTATACCGGAATTAATATCTGCAAAAGTAAATTGAGATCCGAAAACACAGGGCGCAGTAGAAATTACCCTGGCTTTCTTTTGTGTATACTTTAGGTCATGGTGAAATAGTTGTTTAGTTAAATATTATATTATAACCACAAATTGATGCAATACGAGTTTCTTTATAATTTTCAGAGCACCCTACATACAAAACAATATTAGGGGTCTTTGCAAATGACATTCATTTGTATGCAGATAGCCATCGTGGTCATCTTGCAAAAAGCGAAGCCTTAATGACCGAGATAAGTCTAAACGATACCCCGTGTCACAGATCCGTCAATGATATTAAGGACGGTATGTCCATGGAAGCAAGAATTAAAATCATATTATGCAGGTATATCATCAAAAGTTGTGCGTGTTTTCGTGTTGACGTTCCGCGCTCCATGCCCCGCGACGTACGATACATGAATTTCTTTGCGCGCTGCAGCGTGTCTCGGCTGGCAGCATCTTATGGGCCGTTCATAAACTACGTTACCAATTTTGGACCATTTTTGACCCCCCCCCCCGCTCTTTGATAATCATAGGTTTTTACGAACAGCCCCCCCCCCCCTTCTAAAGTAACGTAGCCATTTGCTGAACATGGACTTTACGTTTCTTCTGCGTCGGTTTGCGCTTCTGGAAAGTTCGGTTGACAATATATGCCTGCGCGACCGTGTATTTCGATAATAAATCAAGAAAAATGAAAATAAGAAAACGATTCTCGCCGGCTGGAATGGACTTGTTTGTTTCGATCAGCCCCATGCATCGCCCCCACTTTTCTGTTTTCTTACGATCCAGAGGGGAATTGTCGGTTAAACTAATCCAACAGTTGGCGCCACAAAAAGTAGGTCTGTCTTTTTCATTAAACTGCAGTAATAAAAAGCAAAAATAATTTAAAACTTGATGCTGTTTGCAAATAAACAAGAAAAAATAGACAGTAGGAGGAAAGTCACTTTTTTCGTTCAGTTTGACGCTCCGAACTTTTGCCTTCTCTATTTCTTTATCAATCATTTTTTTACTTAAAGCATGGAAAAACTGAAATTTTGTACAAACAAATTTTTTACGGTTTGATAACTGATCAGGAAAACTTTATTATTACACCATTAAGCCATTTCCGTTTCGGGGTAGGCGTGACTCATTCGGTGGGGGAAAGGAGTAGTATGTGGAAGGGATAGAGATTTTTCAGATTGATCCAGAATTCTCGTGCTATTTAAGTAAATAACACGTTCGTTCTGCAACACTGCTCCGACCCAGGTTGCTGATCAATCTCTCTAGCAAACACCCCAAGCGAAGAACCTCACGAAGTCGTTATGTAAGGTTCCCCACTTGGGTCCATTAATAGCCAAGGTCTTTGTTTCAGGCGTCATTCACTCTACTGACACTCTTTTTATTAAATTTTTGCCGCCATACTTTCCTGTCCTGGCATACTTTTCTAGCTTCCTTTATGTCCATGCATTTTTTCATGCAGGCTCTCGTGTTTCTGTGACTTCTTATGTCTCTTCTAAGTAGGGTCTCATTCACACATGCTAACCATTCTTTCCGCGGTCTACCTTTGGACACGCTGCCATTTACTTTACCTGGATACACTTGTTTCGTTAATCGTTCATTTGGCATTCTCTCAACATGTCCAAACCATCCTAACCGATTTCTTTCCAATGTGCCTACTAGCGTCTCTTCTGCACCACATTCTTTTAGAATTATCTCGTTACTTACTTTGTCCATCAGGGTTTTCCCGCATGCGCATGAATCTCATGTCAATTGCGTTAATTTTACTCTTATCTTTTTCTTGATAAGTCCATTTCTCGCTACCTTATAGTATAGTCGGTACAAATATAGAATTATGTATTTCCATTTTAGCTTTATTTGATATATTTTTACTTCTGATAAGGGGACCTGCTCTACCAATAACCTTCTTACCTTCATTTATTCGTCTGTCTAATTCCTTATCTATCTTCCCGTCCCTAGTAAATAAGCTAGCAAGGTATACGAACTTATCAACTTGTTCAATTCTCTCATCATTGAATAAAATATTTCATAGTATTTTCTCACTCTTTCCTTCGAACACCATAGTTTTTGTTTTATTTGCGTTAATTTTGAGGCCCATGCTTTTCATGCTTGCATCTAGTTTATTCAACATTCTTTGTAGGTCTTCGATACAATCTGCCATAACAACCTTATCATCTGTGAACGCTACCCCAAGTACCGTTACTGTTTCGAGATCCACACCCTCTTCTTCGAAGAGAGCCATTCTTAAACACTTGTCCATAAATAATATAAATAACCATGAAGACATAACGCATCCTTGTCTAACTCCTTGAATAATATCGAAACAGTCATTCAGTTTTCCATTCACTCTTACACTCGCTTTACTATCTTTATATATTGTTTTTATAGCTTGTAGGATCCATCCGTTGACTCCATACTCTTTCAGGACTTCCCAAAGTTTACTTCTATCTACCTTGTCAAAAGCTTTTTCTAGGTCAACAAATGCACAGAAAACTTTTTTTACTACTCTCAAACTTTTTGCTGTTATTTGCCTGAAGCTAAATATTTGATCCGTACATGACCTTCCTGGCAGAAACCCACTTTGGACTTCCCAAATCTTTGCTTCTGTTATTTTCATTACCTTACGAATAAGTATTTTTGAATATATTTTACTTACGGTGCTCAATAAGCTAATCCCTCTGTAATTATTGCACTCGCTTTTATCTCCCTTTCTCTCGTATATTGGAATGATAACCGCTTCTTTCCAATCGTCTGGGACGTCTCCCATCTCGAAACATAAATTTATCAATTCGCACAGTCTATGTGGTTTGCACGCGCCACCGTGTTTAAGCATTTCAGCGTTAATACCGTCTACCCCGGCAGCCGTAACGTTTTTCAAGTTCTTAATTATATCCCTAACCTCAGTGACACAGACTTTTTCAATTGAGTTTTCCATCGCATCGTGTTCAACATCGCAGTTGTGGTGTCCTATAGCTTTATCTCCAATTTGTCTCCTAAAATAGTCTCTGAAAGCCTCTAGTATTCCGTCTGTATCATATACCATTTCCCCCCTACTGTTTCTCATGTTGACAATTTCTGTACTTTTGTTTCCTTTCATTTTTTTATGAAGTAGATTCCTGCTTTCTTCAAAGTCGTTTTGTATTTGTATCTCTTCTTCTGCTCTAATTGTATTTTTACTTTCTTTAACTAATCGTTTAACTATCCTGTTTTCGCGTCTATAATCATTTCTACGTCTATTTCTTTCCTCATTGCTAAGACCTGCGATGTTCAAAGTTCTCTTGAACGCTTCTCTTTTTGCTTTTTGGGCAGCCTGAATTTCATCATTCCACCACGCATCACCAGAAATTCTTCCTACAACTGCGGTACCACACACTTCGATCGTACATCTAACAAGGATATCCCGTAACATTTCTGGTTTCTGTAGGTTCTCAATTTTAATTCGCGTTTGTTTTGCTTTCTTGGTTCTCTTTTTTCTCCATCCCCGACCTAAGTTAATTTTTGAGATCAGAAGGTAATGATCAGTATTGCATTCAGGACCCCTCATGACCCTTGTATCTTTGACTAACTCCCATAGTCTTTCATCCGCAACAACAAAGTCAATTATACTGTGGCTATTTCCTCTAGACCAGGTGTACATGTGGATCATTTTATGCCTAAACCAAGTATTTGTAATAAACATACTCCTTTCTAAGCATAGACCAAATAATTTATCTCCGTTATAGTTTGTTCTTGGATCCCCAAAATTACCTAATACTCTTTCTGTATCTTGATTTTGGATACCCACCCAACCGTTCATGTCTCCTAGTAGAATTATTCTTTCCCATGTTCGCAAATGTTTATTGTGTCATTTAAAGTGTCCCAGAAGGCGTCTTTTACTTCTCTTGGATCACTATCCACCGGCGCGTAGCATACTATGATAAATAGTCTTCTGATTCCTACTTTCATTCTAGCCCACAGCAGTTTTATAATGTCTTAAATTAATGTTTAGGTACTCATAAAATACATATAATTTGTTTATCATTCCATTTATTTGTTGCAAACAAATTTGATGAACAAATTAACAAATAGTCTTATTATCGGTAAAATTTTTTGGTGCTAAAAGTGTTTCACATTAGTGTAGGAATGACATTTAATAAGAAAAATAATTTAAAAGTTCATAATAACTATTGTTTTAAACAATTCTTGTAGCAAAATATTGTAATTTGGAATTTTTCAAATTATTATTTCCTTTAAACGCCAGGACGTCTTCAGGTATTCCCTAAAAAAAGAATTATTTAATAATATTTGATCAAATTTAACAATTTAAATTTTTGTAAATACATTAGATAAAGAAATTCAAAATTTTGGTTCTTTCGAATCGAAATTTTTTTTTACACTGGAAATATTTTAAGCTGTTTGGCGAATAACTGCTAGTCACAAAAATATTTGAGAAGTTAACAAAAACTATTGTTATAAATAATTCTCGTGACAAAATACTCAAATGTAAGGTTTTATAAAAAAATTTCTTTTCTTTAATTGTTGTAATGGCTACGGCTATTCCTAAAAAATGTATTTTTGATCATATTTAGTGGAATATAACAACTTACATGTTTATAAACAATTTGCATAAAAAATGCCCCAATGTTGGCAGTTTCACTCGGAAAAAGTCATGTTTTGAATCGTAATAGCTTGGAAATGAATCGTAACACTGCATGCTAAGATTCACTCAATACAAAATCTTTGTCAATAACCCACCGACTTGGCCATCAAAGAAAATTTAAATTTGATGAAACCTTAAGTTTAAATATTTTGTCGCAATAATTATTAATAACAGTGGTTATTGTTAACTCTTCTAATATTTTTGTGACTAGCAGTCATTCGTTCAATAGCTTAAAACATTTCTAGTGCTAAAAAAAAATTTCTATGCGAAAGGGCAAACATTTCAAATTTGTTTATCTAATTTGGTTAGAAAAATTTAAATTGTTATATTTTATCAAATATTATTATATATTTATTTTTTTAAGTAATACCTGAAGTCGTTCTGGCCATTGAAGGAAATTATAATTTGAAAAATCTCAAATTATAATATTTTGACACGAAAATTGTTTATCGCAGTGGTTATTACAAACTTTTAAATTACTTTTGTTATTAAATGTCATTTTTACATTAATGGGAAGCACTTTTAGTAAAAAAAAAATTTTCACTGATAATAAGACTTTGTTCATACTTTGACGGGAAAAATTATTCCTAAAAAAATAGAGGAGACAAAATTTCGGGGAGTCAAGATCTATAGAATTTAAAGATCTTTAATTTAAAATAGAAAAATTCAAAATCGCAAGAAAATTGAAGGCTCTGGGCATTTTTTAATGAAAAAAGTGCATTTCCTCCAACTGTGCATCATGAGTACAGTACGTTTGTTTATAGATTTTAATAGCTTATACCCGTGCAGAAATCTCGGTCTGGCCCCGATCGCGGCCAGACCAGTCCAGGTCGGGTCCCGATCGGGAATCCTGGTCGGGGTCAGGTCGCGGATGAAACACACGCCTAGACCGGGGCCAGGTCGGGATACCCGATTGGGAAACCCGATCGGTACACGATGAGTCTCATTATAATCCATCCATGAATTTCACAAATGGAGTTTTAATATAAGTAAACAAGAAACTATCGAATAGTCCTCTGCTTTCGAAGGCCACCTTAATATTTTGAATTTCCAATTAAGTTATTTTAAGTTAAAATTAACGTACTACAGGCACGAAAAGAAAAGGTTTCAGAATACAAAATTGAATTATACTTTTGAAAATCGTAAAATTATTGTGAGTGGTATCAGTTTCGAGGAAAGGGTTTGTTTTGTATGAAAAAAATGGATGATAACCAGAAATATTTTAAGCAACAATTTTAATTTCTTGAAAAAATGTTGCCTATAAAACTTGTTAACAAATTAGAAAAAGGTTTTTCGCAAAAAGATTTACTACAACTTGACATTTTTGAATGATTTCAAAGAAAATCATCGGGAAATAAGCTATGATTTACGATCTATTAACATTTTATTGCAAATAAATTCAATTTTCTGTCGATTGCATTACTTCTTGAAAAATTCAAGAAGGTGGTTATAGGTAATTTTTTTGCCAAAAAATTGCGCCATCATTAATTAAATCGTTTTATTTTTGAAATCGGTTAAGAAGAAATATATACCAAACAACTTTTAAACAAAAATGAAAATTTTTGAATTAAATATTTCTGGTTGTTTTAAATATTATTTACAGAATATGCATTTAATTAATTTTTATTATTA
>NC_046660.1:120804096-120812623 GCF_010883055.1 Belonocnema kinseyi | reverse complement strand
AACAATTTAATTAATTATTAATTTATTTGAGGTTAGGTTTCAATGAGCCCGCATAGTGTAATTACTTACTCTCATCTTCCTCGCACAGGTTTCGAGGTCTACAGACTGGTGTTTGGTGCCTCTGAACACGTGGCTTATTCGACTCATGCATTTATAAACTTTGCTAGAATATTTTAAACGAGTATTATGAATACATATTTCACTGCACTATCAGAAAAAAACAAGCAGCACTAGTTCTTCGGGCGCATGAAGATGGCGTTTCAGTAGGAAATCGGTCTGGCCCGGTCGGGTCCAGGTATGGCCCAACCAGGGCCAGATCGGGAAATCCGATCGGGGCCAGATCGGTATTACGTTTGAAATCGGGCGATTTCTGCACGGGTAGTCTGTTTATTTTAGAAATGAGGTTTGCAACAATATAATTAACTAATATCCAAAACAATTGTAGATACATCAGATCCAAAACTGTTGCTCCATTCTTCGACTGTTTAAATTTTCAAACAGGATTTCAGCTAAATTCAGCAATATATTCGGTCTTACGGTTAATGATAAAGTCAAAATAAAAGCATCCGAAATAACACGTAAAAAACATATTTATTTCTTAAAAGAAAATCCTCAACGTTTCGACCAACACTGCGGGTCTTTTTCAAGAGTCGATATACATATGTTGTTCTTTTAAAAGGACGAGTCGACGTTGAAATTTAATCCATTTGTCCATGTCACTTTTCACGTTTTCTCCATAATTTGTCGAAATATAAGACAGGTATCCCATTATTACCAGTACGTTACTGAGCTTGTAATTACAAATATCCAAAACAATTGTAGATACAGCAGATCCAAACTGTTTCGCCTTTCTTCGACCGTTTAAATTATTAAATAGGATTTCAGCTAAATTGAGCAATATATTCGGTCTTAAGGTCAAAGATAAATTCAAAACAAAAGCATCCGAAATAACATGTGAAAAACATATTAGTTTCTTTAAAAAAAATCCTCAACGTTTCGACCAACACTGCGGGTCTTTTTGAAGAGTCGATATACATATGTTGTTCTTTTAAAAGGACGAGTCCTGTTTGAAAATTTAAACGGTCGAAGAAAGGAGAAACAGTTTTGGATCTGCTGTATCTAAAATTGTTTTGGATATTTGTAATTACATGGTCAGTAACGTACTGGTAATAATGGGATACCTGTCTTATATTTCGACAAATTATGGAGAAAACGTAAGAAGTGACATGCACAAATGCATTAAATTTCAACGTCGACTCGTCCTTTTAAAAGAACAACGTATGTATATCGACTCTTGAAAAAGACTCGCAGTGTTGGTCGAAACGTCGAGGATTTTTTTAAAGAAATAAATATGTTTTTTACATGTTATTTCGGATGATATTATTTTGACTTTATCATTGACCGTAAGACCGAATATATTGCTGAATTTAGCTGAAATCCTGTTTGGATATAATTAACTATTTAATTCAAAAGCTCCTTCAAATTCAAATTTTTAAATAAAATTATTAGGGGCTGAATGCAGCGAGAAAAAAAGCTTTCAAGATTAAGCAACAAATAAATTATTGAACTGTATAAATGTATATATGATGTTTGGTTCAATTTAAATAAATATATACATTATATTAAATAATATTAAATTCATTATCTCATTTATCGTTTGTGTCATTGACTTTTTACCAAATGATTCCCTATATTATGAGAACAATAAATCAAAAAAATATAAAGTTCGAACGGCTTTCAAAATGTATTTCAAAATTAAATTTTATTCATATTAAACTACATATTTTCATGACTATTTCTTTTTGGAAACAATTAGTAATAGTTACTCTAATTTTTTCATATATTCTTTTTTGTTTATTTGCAAACAGCATCAAGTTTTTAATTATTTTTGCTTTTTCTTAATGCAGTTTAATGAAAAAGACAGACCTACTTTTTGTGGTGCCATCTTTTGGGTTAGTTTTACCGGCCTTTCTTTCCCGGTCGTAAGAAAACTACTGCTTCATACACATATACGGTCGAGGTAGGGGGCTGGTTTTGATCATCCATTCACAGAGGACAACGAGATATCAATCTGTCGGAAAATTCAATAACTTCGTTTAAATTTCTTATCGGGGAACGTGTTAATAAAAGGTTTAAAAACCTTGCTTAATGTTCTCTTAAAGTTCATTTTCAAAATGAAAAATTATTAAAAATTTTCACGGTAATATAAGGAAAATTCGTTTTTTCTTCTAAATCTTTTCAGACCTTCTAAAGCTTCTAATCTCTAAAACTAATTAAATTTTTTCTGCATTTTTTGTATATTTTGTAAAGTTTAAAAAATTGCTTCAAAATCTTTTAGATTCTTCTTTGATCATTTTTGAAATCTTTTTAAATATTCTCTTAGAATTAATTTTTCGATTTAAAAACTCTGCAAGTTTAAATTATTTGTCAATCGTTTTGTCCCATTTTTACTCGGAAGAATAGTTTATCCCACATGTACAAATTTTTTTTTCTGCCCTTTTACTTTCAGCCGTTCATTTATAGATACGAACCCTTATAAAATCAAACAAATTTATATAGTTATATTTCAACAGATGTTGTAGGGTGAATGCTGTCATGAAACATCTGGTAATGGAGGATAATTATTAAAACACATCAGAAGATTTCATTCACATGCCGCGAAATTGAAAATTCCCTGTGGGCCTGTGCGATATCGCCTGTGTGATCACTTATTTCAAAATAACTTTTTACCATTAAGTTCAACATAGAAGTTGAAAGAAACTTCAATTAAAAAATTAAAACCAAAAATATATTGCAAACTACTTAAATGGTTTATCATACACAAATTCTGGCTGTTATATTGCGTCGTTTGACTTTTTCCGTTTCCTCGAAAAAAAAGTGTCTGACATACTCCAATTTTTTCATATCGAGATCTGTTAGATAACCTGATATTTATATTCTCAAATTTTAGTTAAGGAGGTGATATATTCGATTTTAATATTGTTTTATGTAAGAATCCCTTTTAATTAAGAATAAGAAAAATAAATTCATATGGGCCCGAGCGGGGCCAGACATGGTTATCTCTGGGCGCAGAGCTTGGGCCCCGATCGGGCATCGCGTTTCATTTCGAGTCTGGCCCCATCTAGATAGCCTGATTTGGGCTAAATTCTTCCCGATCTGGCCCCGTTCAGATCCAAATTGGAATTTCTGCACGGGAGCAAGTGACTATAATGGATTGGAACGAGACAAGTGTAGCATTTACACCTACTGATCCAGAAAGTGACACAGTTTTTTCTGAATCAAATGAGAATAGAAAAGAATTTTCTGACGCACAGTTTATTCTGAGCTTGTGAGCCAAAGGCATAGCAGAATCAGTAACTAATCAAGTTATTGAAAATACTGAAATATTGGTACGTTCATGTGTTGAAGAATTCTGTGAAAGTATTAAAGAAGCTCTTATAAAAACAGGAGTCATTCTACAGGATCTTATAAATATTCCAAAGATAATGGAAAAAAGTTGCAAGATGTTTTCTAATTTAAAACCCAAATGTAAGCAGAATGTCTATTTTAAAAATAATATGTCACTTATTCAACCAAAAAAATATAAACTGAGTAAGCGGATTATCAGAGAAAAACAGCCGAATTTTGGCGAATATCGAGTCAAAAACACAGAACGATGTATTGAATTACATTTCTGTTATTGACATAGTAAAGAGTCTTATTGCGTACGAAGAATTTAAGAAACTACTTGAAACTGACGAATCTAACAAAAAAGATGTTGTTCGGTTTTTCATGGATGGTAGTTTCGTAAAAAAAAAATATTGCAAACTCATGGAAAAGATTGTTTAACATTTATTTTGTACTGGGATGAAGCAAATCTAACAGATACGGCGTCGCAAAGACTAACTAAAATGGGTCTATTTTATTTAATCATAGGTAATGTTCATCCTCGTTACAGATCTAAGTTAATCTGTATTAACCTTCTCTTAGCAGTTGAATCGGACCTGCTGGGCGCCTATGAGATGGACGAGGTTTTAAAACCAATTATAGATGATCTGAGGTCTTTCGAAAATGGCATTGAGAAGCCTGGCGGGAGCACTATTTATGGTACTTTATTAGCTTGTACTGGAGATAATCTCGCATTCCACAAAATCGGCGGTTCCAAGGAAGGGTTTTATGCCAGACATTGTTGCAGACAATGCATGGCGAGTATAGATAACATTCGAACGATGACTAGAGAAGACACCTCTCTTTTAAGAACCATTGAAGAACACTCTGACCCAATAGTTAAACTGGAAGCAGCTAAAACTTTACAAACACGGAAGAATTTAATTAAAGATTATGGTATTAATCGAGGGTCTATACTGATTACATTGACTCATTATCATATACTTTCAGGATTACCTCCTGACATCTTTCGTGATGTACTTAAAGGAAGTCTGCTAAGGACCCTGCAGTTTCTTCTCACACGTTTTCTTCAGAGTACAAATAAAGTCATGAGTCTTGATATGTTTAATAAAAAATTAATACAATTCGACTACGGGTAATCAGAAACGAAGCCCTCGATTATTTTATCGCAGCACTTACAGGATGGAGCAAATTTGCATCAAACTGGTATGCAGATATGGAGTCTCGCCATTGTTGTTCCTTTTATTTTGGGTCCATGTATTGATGACGGAGATCAGCATTGGAAAAATTAAATGTTGCTTTTAGAAATTTCTTCTTTAGCCTTTGCCTATGAAATATCTCTGACGATGATCGGCTACTGGGAAAATATTATTGACGAATACCTCACCACGTTTTTACCAATTTATGAAACACATCTTACACCGAAGCAACATTTTTTACTCCACTTCCCAGTACTGACCTTTAAATTTGGACCCTTATACTTGTCTCTACTTGTCCCTTATACTTGTCAATGGCTAATCAACACCAACTCTATCAATCTTATATATGTTTGGTGGTTCGATGCTTGAAGTAGAGGAACAGGGACCGATTAAAAAAGAAGTGTCAAGTGACTTACCGGTTATTCTTCCTGCTACATGTGGGAGTGTTTATACAGTTCCATGGATTAAAATTGACGGAGTAACATATAAAGCTCAGAAATGCTTTAATATGACTAACTATATAGATACCATGCCATGCTTTGCTTTTTAAAATAATATACTTGGAAAACAGTCCCTTCTTTATATGTAAAACAGTTCACACAGTGGAGCATGATCTACATTTTAATGCTTATCAAATTTGTATTGAATAAGATAAGTTTAAAATGCACAGAATGAGAGAACTGTTAGTTTACACCGTTTATCAGGCACATGAGGTTTATGGGAAATATTACATACTATACCTGTTAAAAGGAGTGTAGGAGACATTCACTAAGTGGATGTGAGTGGATGCATTGTAACCTTAATTAGTAAATTATTTATCCTCGATTCTGATGGTGGGGATTTTGAGAATGAAGGGCTATTTTTTATTTTTATTCGACATCAATGTTCAAACTAGCATGCAAATTAGAAGGCATCCAGTCAACTCGCATATATTTTTTAAGTTAATAGCACGAATTTTATCGTAAAACGTATTATGTATTGTGTTCTTTTTAAATATAAGATATTCCACATTAATTTATGTTTTACTTTTTAGGATATAAAGTTTATTTTTTTAGCTGCACTTCTTCACAATGAATATAGACCCTCACAATGTGAAACGCGGCCCTTTCGTTAGTAATGATTGTGACTACGCAGAATATTACAGAGATGGAAAAATGGCAGCTTGTTCATACTGTACTTGTCCACCGACAAAACATAAACGTTTAATAGGTAAGGTAATCTTAACCGATAATCTTATACCGGTAAATGACCGCAAATTTATTTTTTGCACGGTAATTTTACAAATTTCTAGAACAAAAACTCTCCAAACTTTGATTTCGACCGTTTTTACATAATTAGTTAAATTATGATCATCTTCAATTATGGTATCATTCAGTTTAGAATGCGTAATTCAGAAATCTTTAACTTTAAAAATGTTCCATTTTAGATTTTTAAGCGTACATTTAAATTGAAAGAATTTCAAAATGCAGTTTTAAAGATTTAATCAATTAACAATCAGAAGCGTTTCAAATCGAAGATTTTTTGTAACAAACATTTTTAGTTCATGAACTGTGAACATAAATTAATTAATGATTTTTAAATTTGAATTGCTCTTTGAAAATTTTTAAATAAATAATAATTGATTGTATAAAACGATTCGGAATCAATTCAAAAACGATTCAGCACCAGTTTACAATTATAGAATTTCCAGATTTTAACGTTAAAAATTACACTGTTACAATTGGAAAGTCTTAAACAAATGTAAATTCCCTACTGAAACTTTATATACTAGTTTTAATATAAAAATAACTTTTAAATAATAGATTTATAATTAAAGGCTTTTATTATATTCCAGTGTGAAGTATTCCATTTTTAAACCACGTAATTTTAAATTTTACAGTTAAGAATAACAACAATTACTTAATATTTAGAAATATCTGACTGTACATTTAAAATCAATAATGATAAATAAATTACTCAAAACTAAACAAAAAAACTAAGCGATCATGTTACTTAAATAAGTAACACAAAAATTCTGGATAAATCTAAAAATTCTATATCCCTTCCTCACATTACTCCTTTCCCCACCGAGTGAGTCACACCTTCCCCGAAAGGGAAATGTCTTATTAGTGTAGTAATAATAATTTTTAAGTCAGTATGTTAAATTTTGATGTATAAATAACAATTGAACAACTATTATTCTTTAAAAATTTTTAATAAGTCGAAGAAATATTCAGATTTTTAAAAAAATTAAACATTGGTTAATAATTTTAAATGATTTTAAATAATTTAAACGAAGTGTCTACGTGTACCGACAAAACCCGGCTATTTTTAGCAAAATTTCAGTTTTAATATTCCACGGCCTAATTTGATACCATATATGGATTTTGGCAGATTTCGAACATAATATTTAAAAGCTTCTTAAGAATTTTAACAGGATTTAAAAGAATAATAACATTTTTTAAGATTGCTTGGAAAAATGAAAATTATTTTTTATTTTGAAAAATTATTTAAAATTCGAATAATTTTAAAATATATTCAGAAGTTGTCAAAAACTTTTAATAATATTTTGAAATTGGAAACAAATTGAAACAAAATGTATATGTTTCAAGATTTTGAAATAAAATGTCGTAGCATTTTCGGGGTTTTTAAATAATTTGAAATAAAAATAATTTAATTTTAATTTAAACAGGGAATTTTCAATGTTTTACAAATTTATAGTTGAAACTGGAATTTATCCAGAACAATAACCGTGAATTTTTTAATTTTAATCAATACCGAGCTAGTACAGAAAATTTTCAAAAAGGAACGAAATTTTGAATTGGAACAGGAATGATTTCTCAAGAATTATAATTCTGAGTTAAAGTAGAGAGGGAATAGGGAATGCTTTCGAGAAAAGTGAAAATTCCGGATTAAGATAGGGAATTTTCAATTTTTAACCAATTCCGAGCTAGAATTAGAATTTAAAATTGCTTGAAATGGTACAATTTTGAATGTTTTTAAATTGAATGATTGATTCTTTAATTTAGAGCATTCAAAATTATAACGTGGAATTATATTTTTGGAACTGAATCTAAATCTTTGAACTCTACGAACGATAAAAGTTTAAAATTTGTAATTTAGCAGTTTACCTGCATTTAATTAAAAATAATGCAGTTGAAAAGTATTATTAGCTCACATTTTATACATGTAAATTATTGAGTATTTAAATACAAAATTGTTGAATGAAATAACAACTTTTACACTCCAATTTTCAACATTTAAAATTCAAGAGCGTAGTCTTCCATTTTTTACATTTCATAGACCATGTAAAATGTTTGCGAACCGGGAAAAAAATAGGGAAACGACCGGGAACTTTTTTCTTTGGCTAAAACGGCCACCCTGCTTGTAATAAGAACAGAAATATACAAATTTTCTAAATTGGTTAACTTTTCCTCATAGATGATCCGATAATTGCGATATTGTATCTCTACCAAATAATGTAATCTTCATTGCAACAGGATCAGAAGAAACGTCAACTTCATCTACACTTGACTCTTCTGTGGATCCACTTACGCTTCTGGTATATAACTTGGGTAATCTTTCTGAAGTAACATGAAATACTGATAAAGAGAATTGTGAGGTTAAAAATGAAAATATCCAATTGCCTCCTTCTAACAAGAATGATCCTAAACCTGATTTTCTGCAATCGAAATCATCGAATTCAAATAATATAATCCGGGCATGTTTCAAATATACTCTAAACATAATGCAATTATGTCTATATTTGTCTATGCATATAGCATTATGGGAATTTGAAATCTTTTTATAGAGTGTTAACTCTTGCTTCATACTATCTTGGCCAGACTTTGTCAATGATGCTCTTAAGAGCGACGAAACGCTCCCTTTCGTTGCAAGGTAATATGTATTTAATAATAAGAATAATAATAATAACTACTGTTTTCATTTTTATATTTATTTTA
>NC_046660.1:120802823-120803996 GCF_010883055.1 Belonocnema kinseyi | reverse complement strand
TATGTTTGTTTACTTTTTGTTATGCTGCAGAAAGTTCTGATTAGAGAAATGAAAAAGCGTTAAAAAAATAGAAAGCAAGACGCGAGAACAAGAGCAGAAAAATGCAAATCAAAAAATGCAGTCGAAAGAACTCATGAAGACTTAAAACTCAACATGCGGAATGAATTACTCAATGACAATCCTTCCAGTTTTAATTTTAAAAAAGACCTGAAAGCTTGCCGTCTAAAAAGAAAGGAGGAGGCCAAGGAAGCTCCATCGGCAACAAAGCACTTGGATGATTATCCTGCTCTTAAAAAACCTCAGCTTGTAAGTAGAAAATTATTATTTATTCTTTTCATTTTATATTTTTAACTAAATCATTTGTTTCTTATATTATATACTGAATGATCTCACCAAATTTATTTATTCTCTTTATTCTAGCTGACATGGGAATTTGAGTGTGAAATAGGGCTATCAAAGGCGAAAATAAAAGAGAATTGGATTACAGCTTTACCAAAATTGATGGCTTAGTTTTCTCTAAAAGATACCAATATTGATGCACTTAAACAGGATCATATGACCATTTTAATTCTATTAAAAGTAACGGACGATTTCAATTCTATTAAAAGTAACGGACCATTTCAAACTAAAAAGGCTGAAAAAAGACAGCAATACTGGACATATTGTGCAGATCTACCCAGTTTGTTTGCAATTCAAAGAAATTTTGTTCAATTTCCAAGTTTCTATGTTTTTTTATTGAAAAATAAATTAAAATGAAAAATATATTATTCTTGCAGGCTGGAACAACGATATCACAAACACAGCCTAAGGCGGATGAACCACCACGACTTATAGGGATTGGTAATTTGGAAATGGCAAACCTGACATATTCGCTTTATGTCAATGAAGAAGCCATTTTCTGTGGTTCAGCAATTGAAGCTTTGATTCAGATGTATGCCCTCTATTGGGTTTTTAATATTGAATTTTCAGCTGATTCAAAAATCGCTCACACATTCATTTCAGCAATATTGTTTCAAAAAAAGGTTTCACAATACTACTGTAAGTACAAAATTGTTTTGACCACTTTGAAGGAGCTTAAGGTGGCTTGGGCGTTTGGTGCCGTACAATGTGGGGGGCACTGTGGGGGCTATCTATCATGCGATCAGTCTTTATTTGAATTTTATTGATATACGC
>NC_046660.1:120794580-120802723 GCF_010883055.1 Belonocnema kinseyi | reverse complement strand
AGTACCCTATGCCTTCAACGTTACGTGCGATACTCATTCACGGAGCAGAAATCATAAGCATAAGCATATTACCGGTAGGAATGCTTGGTGAAGAAACTTCTGAAGCTCTCAACAAAGACTACAAGAATTATAGGCAATTCCACAGAAGAAAACACGACCGCCAAGCTAATATGCATGATGTGTTCTATAGAGTGATAGATTCCTCCGATCTACTCATATCTGCAATCATTGTTTATTCGCGACTTCACAGAAAGAAATTTTTGCACATTTCTGAAGATTTCGGAGTTCTACTCGCTGTGCCTCAAGTATAGGTGATACAAGAAGACGCAACATCCAGTTTCAACATAGAAGATCGAGAATATGAAGAGGCTGGTTTTTCAGAAACTGAAATGCTTCTAGATGAAACTCAATTGACCGATAAAAAGGAAGATGAAACTTCAGATAATTTTGACGTAGAAAACTCATCTACAACTAATTTCAAGGGAATTGATTAATTTAAAAAATATTTTGGTTGTTACATTGTATCCGCTATTTTGAATTTCGAAATGTTGACATCAAATTCGGAGCCAGCAACCTTAGAATCCCACTTGTACCCAATTTCACGTGAGTATATAATAATTCTGTAATGTGGGCCGCAATACTGTATCAGCCATTTATAATTTTTGACTTCAAATTCGAAATGATCGACCTCGAAAACTTTCATATACCAATTTTCATGAGAATCAGACGAAATCTTGACTTTTAGCCGCTGAATCCTGTCTGCTGGCCCACAGTGCAATGCGGCCGCACTTTATGCCGAACTTATTCCATACAGACGACAACCAACTTGTGTTACTATTCGAAACCTTACCAAAAGAGCCCAAAATGGCCAGTTAAATCGTGAACGTCCACGTCACGAATGCGGTAATAATGACGTCCGCGTCCGAATAGTTCTTGCTGAGATTAACCTAAATCCTTACCAGGCTGTGGTCACTCAAATGATTTAGGAGGGCAGACCTATAATCGACGGTGGTGCCATCAAACGAGCCCGCAGGTTTTTAAAATAAGATAATAGATGCTTGAGGTTATATCCAGATGATTTGTTGATAATCTATTAAAATACTTTAAAAAATTGAAAAAGCCAATATAAAAACCAATAAATATACATCAGTAATTACTGGAATAATTAGTTATATATTTCTATTTGTTTTTCTATTGGGTTTTTTCATAAAAACGTGTTTTAAGGAAAAACCGAAGATGTTGGAAGTATGTTTGAAAGCAGTTTTCATAAAAAATTTATAATCATTTTCGACATCTATTTTTTTATCGGCAGGTTCCTTTGTTGAAATATTATTCTCTTTCTATAGTAATAATACAGAAGCGACTGCTTCCTCTTTTAGTTTTCAGTTGAGTACTGCAACGATAATCACCAGGTCGAAAATGATGACAACAGAATGATATATTAGCTCTTAAACACTTGTTAATGGGTAAGTTTTGACATGTGTTGACGTTTGGAAAACAGCAAATGAGTTAGATAGATAGATCAAACTTTGAACCCTGAACGACATGTAGCGGAGAAAAGAGCTACAGAGCTATCTAACGAGTCCGCAAAACAGGACCAGAATATGTGTCTTCACGGTTGCCTATATTAGTGACTACAGCCTGATCTTCACACATTTCTCGCCAAATTGGAAGAGAATCAAGAATACTAAAATCAAAGGTTCTCAGAATTCTAAAGGCTCTAAGATATCATGCCAGGGTTTCGGAGTTGGGGCAGGTTTTATAAGAAAACAAACGACGGTTTACGATATAAAAGATAGACAATATATTTTCCTATAAATTAAAAGGCTAAGTTAACTACTGGGTGTAATTGTGTCGTGTGTTTGTGTGTGGGTGTGTCGTAGCCATTCTTAAGTGGTGTTTGTTGTGTGTTTGAAGTATACAAAGAAAGATATGCGTTGTCAGTATAAAAATATGCGACAATGCATGTTGAGTACTATGGTACGCATTAGATGACGGTGTTGAAGGCGACGGATCGGAGCGTGTGACGTCGCGGTCGTGTCTCTCCGGAGCGGAGGTTATTAGGATTGCCATCCGGCCGTATTCTGTAAACAAAATAGAGGGGCGTTGGGTTAGCTGAAGGTCATGCGCGCAAGGAGTCGGGGAACCAGGTCACCTCCCCCCTGGTCGGTTCAGGTCATGTACACAGGTGCCACAGGGGAACCTGTCGACTGCCGACCAAGTCAGCTACGAGGAACGGGAATGTGGGGAACGGAGCCTTGGGTAGGCCGGTCAGGGGAACCTGACGCCGACGTACCCTGAACTCGAAGGGCGGCCACAGGCGCACCTGTCGACCGCCGACCAAATCGGCTACGGGGAACAGGATCAGGATGGCACTAGGAGGCGAGGAAGGTTGTCTGGTCGCCTACTGGGAGTGTAGGGCGGCCAGGGGAGTTCCACCGGGTAAGAGATCCCCGATGTTACTCGGCTCACCGCACCCGACGAACTGCCGTTTGTGCCAGTGTCTCCAGAACGTGGGATTTTTCGGCCCCCACCACTCTCCCATCTGGGAGCGACACATTCAAACGTAGAGCCGAAAATGCACGAGCCCGAGTCCCCCCGACCTCACGATTCGTTTTCGGTGGTTAACTGGCTATTTGGAGGAATTTTTAAGTAAACTGAATTTCGCAGGGTGTCAAGAGAATGAAATTTCAGGCAATTTATTGCTCAATTTTGTTGCACATGTAAAAAAAAATTTATTTTGGTTAAAAAAATGACCTTTCAAATTTGCCTAAGTTTAAGAGCTATATAGGAATTTTGAAACGATTAGAAAATAGTTAAAATTTGTAAAGATGTTGTTAAAGAATTTTGTAAGGTTTCACGAAAATGAAAAAAATTCTTTGAGGTTTCTACGAATAATTACTATAATTTTTTATTTTGAGAAAATAATTTAAAAAAATTCCAATACATTTTAAACTATGTTTAAAATTCTCAATAAAGAATCTGAAGATTTTAAGGCAATCTTTTTCATTTTGTCGAATTTCAAAGAAAATCAGGACAAATCTAAATAGTTTTTAATGATTAGAAAGCTTAGAAGGTCCGACAAAATTAGAAACAAAACTTTTTCACGATTGGTAGGAAAATTTGTAATGACTTTGTGTTTTAAAAAAACGTACTTAATGAGAATAGTAAAAAAGGTTTTTAAACACGTGAAAGGATTTCCAAAAATTAAAAAGAAGACTGTATAAGATTTTAAAGCAAAATCAGAAACTTAGATTTTTTAAGAATTCAAACATATCTTTAGAAACTTTAAAGGAATTTCGAAAGATTTCAAGGAGGTAAAATTGTTTTTCTTAAAATTCCTGGGAAAAATTAAGAAGATTATGAATCAATTTTTTCACACCTTGAATTAAGGAACATAATTCTTATTCGGCCTTCTCATGAAATGTTGTTACACAATTTTTTAAATTACATGTTGCTTTAAAAATCTACTTTCAAATTTGAGTAAGTTTAAGAGATATTCAAAAATTTTGAAACGATTCGAAAATAATTAAAACTTGTAAAGATTTTTACAGGAATAATTAGCAGAATTTTTTATTTTAAACAATTAATTTTAAAATATTATTTTTAAACTTTTAAAAACATTGCAAAAGATTTCAAATATTCTTAAAGCATATGAAAAAATTTAAAGGCATTTTTTTAACTTTGCAGAATTTAAAAAAATTAGGAAAAATTTGGATAATTTTTAAAGATTAGAGATTGGAAGTTCTGACAAGATTAGAAAAACAAAATAATCAAGTGAATTCAGGAAGTATTTGGAAGTATTTAGGAACTTTAAAAGAATCTCGAAGGTTTCAGGACAATAAACAAAGTTTCTTCAAATAGTTTGGAAAATTTAGAAGATTATAAGGAAATTGTTTTCTACATATCTTGTAGAATTTAAAACGTTTTAAATAGATAATATTTTCCTAATATTTTTTAAAATCCTATAAATTAAAAATAAAAAGTCTTTAAAATCTCCTGGCATCTTTTCTGACACATCTGATATATTTGAACATCTTTTTTTTTAATTTCCTTAAGAATCTTATAATAATTATTTACATATAAATTTTTAAACAAAATGATAATACTTATTTCCTTGTATATGAAATCATCACAAAATCTTTAATGCCTTAAAATACTTATCTCAAAATTACAAAATTTAGCTTTTAAAATTTTATTTTTATTGTAAAATAATTGTGACTGGAAATTGATTGTAAATAATTGTAAAATAAATCTAATAAAATTTATTTTATGCAAAAATATCTCATGATTATAAAAAGAGAAAAAAATTGTGAAGGTAAGTCTTTGTAATATTTTAATAACTAATTAACATATTTTAAAATTATTTTTCCTTGATTCTGGCCGAGAGTAATACATGGTACAAAAAGCCGTCGTGAAATTTCAAATAAAAACTGTACTCTCTATACATTAATTTTTTAAATTAATAATAATAATAATACTTTTATAAATATTGCCAAAATTTATTTGAATGTGAGACACATTGATTTTTATTTAAAAAATTCCTGTAAATAGCTAGTGTTTGACAAATTTTAGGATATTTGTGTACCATGTTTAACCTTAGGGAATATATTTCAGGAATAAACTTATAAAAATATATCCATTATTTAGTAAAAGACTTATGAAGAATCGCCTTTCAAATTATAGTTGAAGTTGAAGAATTAGATATTTTTCTTATCGTTTTTCAGCATATGATTTTTCACTAAATGTAAAGCAGATTGAAATACACTTGAAAAATAAAAATAAGAAAGTTCAGAAATTCATGAAGTGATTATAGCCTAAAATAGCATAAAATAAATGTATCAAAAAACAACCTAGAGGACTTTAAATGATTTTATTTTATTGGATTAAAAAAAAATATTAGAAAAATTCGAGTCTTTTTAAAAGATGTTTAGAACATTTAGAAGTTTAAAGGATATCAATAAATATCTTATACATTTTGGGAAATTTTTTCAGTTTTTTAAATATTTCTAATACGTTTAAAACAAAACAAATTCCAAAAAAATATTTTAAACTTACTACATTTTTCTTAAAATTTAAAAATAGCATTCAGGATGCAAAAAACTTGACTTATATAATCTTCTAAATTTTTCACAGAATTTTAAGAAAAATAATTTTATCTCCTTAAAATCTTTCGAAATTCCCTTAAAGCTTCTTAAGTTTATTTTTTTGAAATCTTTGAAAATCTACATTTCTAAAAAATTTAAGTGTAACATTAGGTTTGAATCTCTTTCATTCTTCTAAATATTCCTGGAATGTACTGGATTATTTACGTTTTTTAAAATATTTAATCTTATCAAATTGAAACATTTTACTTTGAAATCTTCTACACTCTTCTTTTAAATTTTAGGAAATCGTTTTCAAAATTTCCGAAAATCTCGTGAACCTACTCAAATTTGAAAGCAAATTCTACAAACCAACATAAAGATAACAAAAAATGGGACAACAAAATTGCTCAAGAAGGCTTAATAAGAATTAAATTCCTTATTTCTTTAAAATTATATAATATGGCAAAATTACGAAATAATGTTACAAAATTGTGATCTTTTTTTTAATTTTCTCTCAGAATTCATTCCATTCCATTTTTAGTTGAAAAATAATGTTTTAATTGAAAATCCAATTATATGTTTAAAAATTGAACTATTATTCTGTTGTAAATTCGATTGTGTGTGTGTTTCAAAACATTTTTCAGTTGAAAAATCATTTCTCCCATCGAAAGTTAAACTATTTTAAAATTGAAATTTTTTAAAATAACTGTTTTTGTTTATAATTTAACCGTTTTGTTGAAAAATTGATTTTTGTATTGTTGAAAAAATATTTTCTTATACTAAAAATGTAACTGTATCATTTGTAGTTGAATTTTTTTAGTAGGAAATTGACCTTTCTCAGTCAAAAATTCTTCTTTTTTGGTAGAAAATTATTCTCCTTGTTTAAAAATTTATCTATTTTAATAAAAAATTCATTTCTTTGGAAGCATATCCATTTTTGGCGAAACTTCTTTTCTTTTGGTATAAAATGGTTAAAAGTTCATATTTTTTTGTTGAAAATTTATCTATTTAGTTAACAAAAATTTTTGTTATTTTAAAATTGATTTCGAAAATTGTGAATTTCTGTTTTCGGTAGAAAGTTATTGGGTTGGAAATTAAATTATTCGTTTGCAAATTTAATTTTTTGCTTGGAAATTTAAACATTTTGTGGAAACTCTGATTTTTTGGAGTTGATCATTATTTTTCAACTGAAAATTTATCTGTTCAATTTTTCGTTGAAACATTATAATTTTAGTTCAAAATTAATTTCTTTCGTTGAAAATTCTATTTTTTATCTGAAAATTTAAGTAGTCCATTTTTGATCGAATACTTATTGTTTTAGTTTAAAATTCGTTTCTATAGATGAAAATTGATCAATTTTGTTGACACTTTTATTTCTTAAAAAATTTTCTTTATAGTTATAAATTTATCTTCTTTGTTGGTGAATTATTCTTCTTTGGAAATTCATTTGTTTTAGATAAAAACTTGATTTCTTTTGTCGAAAATTCGCATTTATTTGGGTTTAAAATTATGATTTTTTCAACTGCAAGCTTCAGTACAAACTACACTGTTCAAGTTAAAAAATGTATTTTTTAAATTAATTTCTTAGATTGAAAATTTAACTATTCTGTCGAAAATTTGTTTTTTATTTGTGAAAAATCAATTGTTCACTAAAATTATGACTAAGGCATGCAGAACAAAATTTGGAACATTTTAGACCCAGATGTCTTGTCTCCTATATCTATTTACATAAAGTTCATTATATTTGCCTCTTCGCAATAACCATAATGGTTCTAAGGTAACTCAGGATTTCAAAACCTGAATAGTCGACTCACCGACACGCTGCGTTTGAATATGTCGCTCCCAGATGGGAGAATGGTGGGGACCGAAAAAGCCCACGTTCTGGAGACACTGGTTTGTGCGTTGCGCATCTAAGTATATAGCCGGTGTCTGCGCGGCGCGTCGGCGCACTGGATGGTGGAAAGTGGAAGAGAGCAACACCGGTGGACTGGTGTTCGCGTGGGCCTGGGTGCTATGTAACGGCACGTTACACACGGAACGATTTGAATTTTGTATATGTGCTTCACATCATCGTGAGTTGTTTAAATTCGTTATACTTTCTAACGAGGCTACATTTAAAAACGCTAGATCTTTAAACAGAAACAATTGTCAATTCGATTTTTTGGAATTCTTGAGTGACCATTTACCTGGCTTACTTGAAAATGCCGATTTTGAGGCAAGAAGAAGAATGTGGGCGCAATTAGATGGTGTACCACATCACTCGTGGATCGTAAGGGTATCTCTAAATCAACCATACCCAAACCGATGGATTAGACGTGGTAGGCCGATTTTGTGGCCTGCTTGCTCATCAGACTTAACTTTGCCAGATTTTTATCTTTGGGTTCATTTGAAAAACGTTGTGTTTGAGCAGCCCCCAACGACACGAGAGGATATGATAGAATGCATACGAATTGATTTGTGCATTAAAGATAACGGTGGTCAGTTCCAGCACATACTCAGTGGACAGTTCTGAGATTAAGTGCAAGAGGAAAGGGGACCTATTTTAATGAAACACTCCGAGCAGTGAGAGGCAAGGAAACTCACTTTATACCAGGAAATCTTTGACAGTTTATTCGACCTACATAATACACGGTAGAAGCTTCACATTTTTAATCCATAGAATTTACGTCATCTTCGCCTATTTGACCTTCATCTGATCTTGAAACAATCTTGATCAAGACAACAGCTTATATGTAAAATTTTCTTCCCTTTTCAAATCCAGAGCCAAAATTAGGGGTTTCCATTATAAAAAATCACTGACCTTCGAAGAATCTTTAAAATTACTTCCAAGGTTAATGTTATTGGTACTAATGCATGTCTCCCTTTGTCTCCTATAACTTTTATCTCAAACATTTTTCTATATTTGACGTTTTTTCTGAAATATTTCTAGCGGCGGATTAAAGAAAATATATAGAGGGCGGACACGCTGGAGATCACCAAAAAGTTTGCAACCCGTCTTACACACGAATGCTATTCTTATGGAAGTGTATGTCGGGTTGCATACATTTTGGTAAACC
>NC_046660.1:120790456-120794480 GCF_010883055.1 Belonocnema kinseyi | reverse complement strand
CAGTAGAATCACAAAGTTTTTCAAACTCAGGTGGATTAACCGGAAAAATAACATTGTCTGCAGTTGACAATTGTAAAGGGGTGAGAGAAGTTAGAAACAAACTTTCATCACTGAGTCTCTTATTATATTGAGATAATCAGCGGAAGATAATCATCTTCCGCTGATTTTGAAGATTTCCAGAAAGGTGAATGTCCAGTACTACCATCCATACCTGATAATCGCATCAACGAAATTTCCATTTGCGTAATACTAGAATTCTGCATATGTTCGATTATGACTTCACTTTGCAATTCCATAATCCTACTGGAAGTCTGATTCCACAAGGCCTGCAGAGTTATCTCCGCTTTTTTTCCAAGATCGAAGTGTTTTCTTAAGGAACTAAATTGAGACATAACTTCTCTAACACATTTGTACGATGTCCAAATATCAGCACTACAGTTTTTGATTTCTAACCATATATTTGTGTGCTTTTGTTCAGCACTGATCATCATAAGTTCCCGACGCTTTGAGCGCTCAGATTTTTCATGAAATTCAAGGCTTGTACGACTCAAGTGAGATGATAGAAGATTTTCTTTCTTAGTTATTATAGTCAATAAAACTGGAAAATCAGAATTAATCTCTCTACATCTGCATTTTTAATGTCTTCAACATCCAATTCCATTTTTGATAAAATATAGGAAACAGTCGATTCCAAATTATCAGATTTTAGGAGTTCTTCATGTACTTTCCTTTTAGTAAATTTCTTCATTTTATATGAAAAAATGTCTCAATATGGAACACAATATGGGAAGGACAGAGTCAAACAGGGAGAAGAAGAAAGAATAATTTGTAGACTAATTCAACAATTTTATATTTTGCATATGAATATATTGTATACATAACTTTGTGAATAATTATTTTATTACTATGATTTATTCGTACGGAATGTCGACTGAAATCAGATTTCCAAAACAAGTCAGCTCGCTCTTTTTTTTTCATTCACTAATAACGTGATTGTATGTGATTGAAACTGAGAATTTCAGATTAAATTGACTTCTTAAAAATTGCATACCTTGATGAATTAAATAAATGAATGTGCCTGTAAAATCGACACCAAAATTGATCAATCAACAGACAATTTTTGTCAATAATACTGCAATTATTCCTGAATTCAGTAGTCTATTTCATTTTTTCAAATTCAAGAATCCACTTTTGGCCCCAGAATCGAGTCTCCTGGCCCACTGTGCATGAGAATAGGTACTACAGTATTCTCCTAAAATCATAATCCTGTTTAATAATTCCACTTGGAGGGTAATCGGCCATTTTAGATATTTAAGCGATTCAACGGAAGAGAAAATACGATAACCCTACGTTTGGAAGCGCTGATTCTCAATTCCCCTCCAGTCGGCTGCCCGAATGCGAATGAATTCTTGCCTTTTCTGGCTGATGGCAGTGTAGTGGCAGGCATTTGTAAAAAGTATTCACCACAAATTTAACAAAACCAATTAGGATAATTCTTACATGTTCATGAACTCATTTTTTGCGATAAGTGAGTTAAACTCATGTGGTGTAATGAGGCTGGGAAAAGTATGAATATCAGGGAAACAAACGCCTATCGTACGTCCCCACCAATCGCAGTGTAGTGGCAGGCATTTATTTTTCTTTAGTATGGTTGACTAAATTCACACTCCATCGCGAGGCACTAAAGAGTGAATCTATGTCATTTTTAAACCCTGCAATTCGAAATACGAAAAGATTGTTTATTTATTTATCATATTTTGTGCACGTTAATGTAGTCTGCGTGAAATTAAGATACATGAAGGATTTATATTTACTCACAAACTTAAAAAATCAACCTTAGTTTTTTTAATTTCCCACTATTTCTCCTAGACTAGGAGAAATATGACGCCCTGTAGCTTGCCTTTTAGGTCAATTTTGAATTCAGCTACTCAATAAACATGAAGGTTTGTATGACCTTGCCATCGTAGAAATATTACATTAACAGGTCGCAGAATTCTCTTGATTTTAAGTTTTTCTCCTGGCCCCGGTAAGAAGGAGTTCATTGGAACGCATAGACTGGCAAAAAATGGACATTTTAATGACTTTCAATGCGTACAAATTGCATTTTGTCCGAAATGCCATTAAATGCGCTTAACTTTATAAAACTTGTTTTATTTCAGTCATTTTTAATGCGCATAAACTTCCAGGCATTACAGTGATTTGCTTGTAATGCACATGAGTTTATGCCACTTAATGCCACTCAATGATACTAGGCGAATCGCCAAATTTTATGCCATGCAATGCCTTTCATGAACCAAGTATCAAATTGTGCCAAAGTCATTTAATCGTGTCGACAAAACATTGCATAGAATCAATGTCGGTCAATGCGATTTAATTATTTTCCGGACAAAAATGCTATTGGTATGAATTTAAAGTCATTGAACTGTCCATTTTTCGTAATTCCAATCTATGGGTCCCAATCAAATCATTATTACCAGGCCTAGGGGGATTTCTGAGGTCGGATTTGGTTTCAGCGGCTCAAACTACATAGAAGTGCATTTATTATCTGCAAAGTAGAGACATTCTGCTACTTTACAATTATCACCTTCGCAGATTCCAGAATTTCCTAGATGTTTTACTTTTCTCTAGGCCGTTAAATCCCCTACCATTAAATCCCAATTCTGAAGTCGCACTCGGATTCAGTGGCTCAAAATACATAAGGATACACTATTCCCGTAAACAGTTCAGACAAATGTTTTTGGTGGGCCTGTGTAATGAATGAAGATGATGAAAAGGGTACAGTATATTACATTTCAAAGACTACAAAAGATTTCAAACGAATACGAACGATTTCACAAGTATTAAACAAAAATTTTAACGATTTTAAAAGATTTGAATAAATTTGTGAAGATTTTACAATATCTCAATTATTTGACTCGAACACAGAAGATTTCACAAAGATTACAGAAAGCTTTCACAAATATTTTACAGGTTTCATTAAAATTGCAATGTGTGGTAAGACGATTGATAATTATTGTTTTGAACAGAATCATGTACGACGGTGCATAGAGTACAATCAAATCAGCTGAAAAAGGCCATTTTGTAGAAAAAATTAGCCGATTTTCATAATTATTGCAACAGATACACGTGCTACACGTCTTTTCACGGAAAAGAAAAGCTTGATTTGAAACCAAGAGTGGGCTTGTTTCAAGGTGTAACATAAAGTAAACCAGTCCGGTTAAAAACTAGCAGAGCTTGAAATCTTTAAAACGAACTGCTTATAGAACTACAAATTAGACCCAATTCAGTATTGAAAGTAGTCTGCAGCGATAATATGGGCTAATATTAAGCCACTGTATGGTTTAGGAACTAGTCGTTAGCTCGACGCAAGGCTAACATCAAGCAACTGTAACATCTTAAAAGTAGTGTCTGTAGCCAGACTCTGGGCTTATATCAAGCCGCTTTATAAATTTCAAAAAGGCGCGAAATATAACCTAAAGAAAGCCTTTATTATCAATTAAATTACCTCCAGAAAATAGTTTCTTCGAATCAAAGGAACATTTATTGGATATACGCTTGTCAAAGAAAAAGTTTCTTTGAATTAAAAAAAGTTTCTTTGTATCAAAGAAATTTTCTTTAATATAGAGACATATTGTTTCCATATTAAAGAAAATTTCTTTGAATCAAAAATACTTTTTTTAGATTAAAGAAACTTTTTTTTGACTCGCGTATATAAAAAACTGTTTACTGGGTGATTGATTTATCCTAATTATAATCATGACAAAGGCAGAAGCAGTAAGAAATATGATACATGAAAGGTTATTTAGTAAAAAGAAACTATGCAAATAATACAATTTTAATAATAACTTTAATATGAACAATTTTATGATAACAATTTTAATCATTAGATTTGAAGAGTGCGCTCGAACGCATTTTAAAATAGGTTAAGGTGGCTTGGGCGCTTTTTAAAAAAATCACAGGCAGTTCTGAAAATTTGATATTATCGAAAGAAAATATACTAGATCACTTTGCAAAAAAGAAATAC
>NC_046660.1:120788530-120790356 GCF_010883055.1 Belonocnema kinseyi | reverse complement strand
AGGAACAACCGATATGATAATCAAGACTTAGAGTTCTCCGAGAAGACCGGACGAGTGGAAAAAAGCACGATGAAAAGACCTTCCAGCAAGAACTGTAAGTATTCCCAACTATCACCAAAATTTATTTTTCTTTCTTCATTATATTATACTACATTTCATTCTGCATATTATTTTATAAACATTTTATTTAGCAATTAAGTTTTTTTCTATTTACATGCTCGTTATTGGCACGTAGTAGTCTTCTTACGTAAGCATCATAATTTCCTATTTTATATATTTCGTTTATATTATCATGACATATAATTTTCGTATTACAAATTATCTTTACTGCCTTCTGCGTCGAACTCTAAAAGAGGGGCAGTTGTAACCAGCGGGATACACCATACAGCCTTTCATTAGGCAACCCTACATAACTCGTTGAAGGGATAGGCAAAACGTTGCATCAAAGCAGGGCAACGAAAGAGCGCAAGCTCGCAGCCTCCCACTAAAAAAAAAACACTATTGGAGCAGCGAGGCCCGAGGATGGGGATTGGCCCATAAATAGACCTGTTCGGCATAGAATCGGCCATTGGGGGGTTACGTGGGTTACGCAACAGTTTTCTCTTGAGGACTAGCTATCCTCAAGAAAAACGTGGAAGATCTCTTGCGCTCTTAGGCTTAAAAACCTAAGTTCTCAAGATTTCGTTAAAGAGAGATCCCTGGAGAGGAAGCACGTATACCGCGTAAAGCCGGTCCCAAGAGAATTCTCTCTCCAATACACTGTTAGAGTAAAATACGCAGAATTTCAACTACCATTCCAGTATCGCGACTTAGATATTTCTGGGCTATTTCCCACTTTGATTTCAAGTATCAAAATTTTTCTAAGTTCTTTTTGACTTATGCTGAAAATGCCTCATTGCTGGATATTAGAAAATAATGTCGACTT
Organism: Belonocnema kinseyi; assembly: GCF_010883055.1. Lineage (NCBI taxonomy): Eukaryota > Metazoa > Arthropoda > Insecta > Hymenoptera > Cynipidae > Belonocnema > Belonocnema kinseyi. Next base: position 120,789,431 of record NC_046660.1, on the reverse strand, counting down.
TGAAAATTTCTTGAGTCTAATTAAAGGGCAAACTGGCTGAGGAAGCTAGCTTTCGAAATTACTATCTATTTTTCAAAGCCCTTAGCCCCTTATGAGCAGACGGGAGTGTACCTTTCCGCCCCTGGTTAAGAAAGAGGCTAAACTTCGAAGATAGAAAAGATAATATTTTCTGGCAACAAGTTTTTTCGAACCGTGGTAATAAAGATTGCTTTGAATAGAGAGCTTCTCTGAAAACTGTCCTTTGTCCCTTGTCCTGACCCTTGCGACGCTGGTAAGTAAGCACCTGCAGAGAAGCGTGCGAGCGAGTGAATAGAAATTTCTTGAGGCGTCAGCGTAAGCCCTTCAATAATAATTATCATTTTGACACCCTTTTACAAAGTATAGGCAGATTGCCTTAAGATATAAAAGTGTTACTTAAATTGTTCACTGCGAGAGACTTACAGAAAGGTCAACCAACCTACAGCTGAAAAGCATACATTGAAAACGGAAAGATTGAATATCCTAATAGAAGGATTTAAAGTTTGCAGCAATTATTGGTAGTCAGAGACTAATTTCAGAGTAGGATTTTATGTGTGAAAATTCTTGAATATAAGATAGAATATAAGAGCGCGGCTAAATTGAAAATTCTCCAGCGAAAAGCGAAATATGATTCTAGAATCTAAGCGAATAAGGTTCATTTAAATGACGATTCTTTTTGCGTGCGAAATATAATTATTGAAAATAGTTCAGGGCTTAGAATATAATTTATTTTTGAGGTTTAGTTAGAGTTTATGCATAAACGATTTATATGTGAAACAGAAATCTTATTCTTCCTCCGTGAAACAATCCCAATTTATTAAATAATATAGGAGTAAAATATTGATACTCAATTAGTTAACAGTGGTCTCAAAACCGCTAGTTA
>NC_046660.1:120780358-120788430 GCF_010883055.1 Belonocnema kinseyi | reverse complement strand
AAAGAACTGTTCAGCTCCGGGACCAGATGATATCAAGATATTCTAGAGGGAAAGTTTCCTTCAACCCATCAGCATTTGGCCCGTATTTTCACCTCATATTTAAAGTCAGAAGAGCCAATTCCGAAGTGTCTGTTGGAAGGGCGCACAGTATTCCTGCCGAAAATTGGCAACTTATTTGACCGGATGAATTACTGGCCAATCACTTGTTTGGAAACACTGTATACGATCTTCACAGATATTCAAAATGAAAGGATTGTTCGGATCATCGGACCTGTGTGGCAAGAAATGTATGAACAACATGGCTTAAAGAAAGGCGTAGCACGATGTCAGCAGAACAAATCTATAGATGTGTCTGCAAAAAATGAAGCATCCTACCAGCGTGACCTATCGATGGCCTAGATTTATTACCGAAAATCTTTCGATTCGACCTCCCATAGACTTATCATCGGTTTTTTAGAAAGCTTAAAGGTTCATCCGCAAATCGTGAGGTGCATAGAGAGATTGATGTCGCTTTGGAAAACCAGATTTACCATCTTATCTAGTAAAAATCGCGTGACAACTAATAAAATCATCTTTCGGAGAGGTGCCTTTCAGGGCGACATCATGAGCCCACTCCTCGTTTGCCTCACATTATTGCCACTATCTCTAACACTTTGCCATTCCGACGGGTACTTTTGCGACAAACCGGCAGATAGAAAGTATAAGGTCACATATGTATTTTATGTGGTCAATCTTAAGATCTATGCTAAAAACAAAGAGAAACTACATCTTGCTCTAGGGATTGTCGAACGGTATACTAAGGAAATAGAAATGAAATTTGGGTTAGGAAAATGTGCCAAGATTTATTTAGAGCAAGGAACGCTTAATGGCATCCCCGAAGACCATAAGCGCGTCGACAGAAGCGATATACTTAACTTTCGCCGGGACATCTTCGACAGGTCTTCCGAACTGTCGGGAGGCACAATGTATCTTTAAGTAACATGCTTGCCCTACCGGCATTATTCGATTCATTTAAAGTGGTGCCGTGAAATAAAGAAGAGCTCAGATCCCTTGACATCGGGACACGGAAGGTCGTGCACACAAACAGAAGCATGCACCTTAAGTCTTCTGTTCCGCGACTCTATCTTTCATGCCGTTAAGATGGTCGCGAAATACTAAATCTTGAATGTCTTCACAGCAGAATTATTCTGAGTACAGCTCGTATAGTCGCAAATGGACGGGACCCCTACTTAAAATGGTTAGGAAGTACGAAGAAGTGAGCAAAGGAGCTCTTCTGTACAAAGCGGTGGAGGAGACTGCTGAAACACTTGGCGTTAACTTAAATATCAAGAGTGAGCAAATACATCTCATCTTATCTGTCTCAATTCCTCACTACTGAAAGTACAGATTAAGAAATCGCAGAAGAAAAACTTCCCTGAACATCTTCTCGACAAGAGCATGCACGGTATCTTCCACAGGAATGTGGAGAATCAGCGGATGTTGTGTGGGCTAATGTTTGCTTTCTTTAAATTACCCTGATTGAAGTGGGAAACAGAGGGTTTCATGTTGACATGTTAAGACGGTGTCGTTTCCACTTTAGCATAGCGGGACCGCATTTTGATTCAAGATGTTCGCAATGATAGATGCAGAGCCTGTCATAAACATATCGACCATCTAGAATACATACTATCTAGTTGTGTGACTCATGCGTGAACAACCTACATTCAAAGGCCCAATTTAGCTCCGCTAAATGCTCTTAGGGTAATCGATTTAATTATCGAGAAAGAGAAGTGACGCATAAACTGGAACTTCATATTCTCGATAAGTGTTTCTGTATCGCACTTAAGGCCTGATATAGTTCTGCTTCACTGTGTGAAATGAACCACGTTTGTTGTCGAAATTTTCGGCAAAAGCTAGCGAAAACATTGTAGTCGAATGGAATGAAAAGGAGAGGTATAGAGACCTTATTAGGAAGTTGCGTCGGTTTTACCTAGAATATTTGGTTAGGCTATTCGTTCTGAACAGCAGCGCTCTCGAAGGTACCAAGCTTTCACTGGTTAATATTCTAAAAAGAATCCGCAAGGTGCCGGTAGTTTCCGGCAACATGACAGTTGGCACCGTTGGTGTGTTGAATTCGCCAGGTCCCTGTATACAATGTTTGTGAAAGCTTTTTTTTGTCTAGGAGGTAAAAGGTAGCGAACTACGTTTTATTGCTCACTTTATCGCCATTGTGTCGAGGGTTGCGGCAGGATGGGACCCAGCAACGTGAGTTTTTCTAATTGAACCGCTGGCGACAAAAAGGGGACACGGTCGGATTCAGCCTGAGAAGTATTGTCCTGAGTGTAAATTTTAAAAATCTTTCTAATTTTAATTTTAAAGACTGATACTTGTAGAGAATTTCAAGGCGCATCTTTTTTTCATCTTGCAAAAATTTATAGGTTTTGTAGTTTTCGAGATAATTGGTAAAAAGTTGTTTATTTTTAAAAACGAAAAATTCAAATCTTTTTTCACTTCAACTCGCGCTAATTTAACCAATTTTTATCATTTCCCGATTTCCCCAATACAAAGTACGTGTTTAAGTCTTCTGAAACTATTTAAGAAAGAAAAACGAGAATATTGTAATAAACATAAAAGTTATTAATTTTTTTTTGGGCAATGCAAAAATCATGAATTTTAACCTTCAAGCGCCTCGTTTAGCGTGCGAAATTTAAGCTACGGAAAGCTTTCAGTGAGAAAGTGGTTCATTAAGGTTCAAAGAAGTTTCCTGGAAAGTTTTAGATCAATTGGATTAATAGTTCAAAAATTATGATTGTTTTAAAATCCAAGCGGTAATCTTGAGGCTGCCCAAAAACGTGCCTGGCCGGCTACGTACGCGCTGCAGCGAACGACGTGAAGGTCAAGTCAATCTTACCAAAGCAAATGCACAACAGTAACTCCAGATATTATCATTAAAATAATTTATTTATTAAACATTTAACATATAATATTATGCATATTATTGAACAAGAATAAATTAATCAAACAATATTTTATTAGAAACTACTTTTGGTCATTTTCGTCACTCTCTTCAGTTTCTTCGGCATCTGGATTCTGAGTTTGTACTTTTAAAAAATATGATTCGAAAATCTCTTTTCCTTTAGCGCTTAAATACTGGAAGAAATTTTTTACATCCTCTATTTTGGCAGCTTTTAATCCAATTTGGGGCGGAGGACCTGCAGAAGATCTTCACACTTCTCAACCATTTTGAATGAAGGTGAACGAGCATTGCGAATCGTTTCTACATATTCAGCTTCAGTTTCCATTCGTTCTAATTTTTTCAGCGTTTGCGAATATGTGCCCAAAATTCTTATCGCACTGGCAATAGGAATGACCTAGAACTGGGAACACATATTTAATCTCGCCTTGCAAATAAATGGACAATAAAACCAAAAAATGAAACACTGTGTAGTTTTTATTTTGTCCCGGACATGAGTCTGAAAATAATGTTTTGCTGTTGAAATTGTCTATACATTTCAGCATTGTTTTTGTGATTAATTACTTCTTCGTTTACCTCTCCATTTGTCTCGTTTTTGTAGCAAGTATTGCACACGTCAGATCTAGGTAATTCAAAACTGAAGTCAATATTTCGGTTAAAATACTTAAAATAAACAGTTTGACTTATTGTCAATTTAGCTCCCGTTTTTTCTTTATAATATTTTCCGAATAATTTGTAAAGTTCTGCAAGATTTAATGAAGAATTATCAAAATATTTTAGGTTGGTAGAATTTCGTTTGTAATGTGAACTATGATGTGGAATTGATTCGCAATGCTCTTCAATCATTTTTTTTAAATTGTCTGTTAATTTAAGACAACTTTCGCGTACTCCACCTACCAAATTTTTTAAAGGCTGCTTATTTTAAATCTTTTTTTGAACATTTTCAACTCTTCTTTTGCCCAAACATAGAAAAGCACAAAAAATTTCTTACAAATCGGAACATTTTCTTCGTCAGTAGGAAATAAATATGTCCAATGAATTAACCGTACTAGTTTTTCACCTGAATTCGTTTGGATAGGATTCATGCATTTTAACAATGCTCTGAGAAACAAATTTTGTTCATTATAGTTCTTGAGATTCCAAAAATTTGTATGTACTTTTTCTTGTTGCACATTTGAAAACTTTTGGTAACGTTTTTCTTCACAGCAGGATTCAATAGGTTTGAAAGATCTCTCTGGGATTAGAATATCTTTAGAAATACCGTCTTTTTCAGTTTTAGACTTTGTAATGTATTCTTTTCCCTAAAGAAATAACAAATAATGCTATTAACTTTGTCACTAAAAATTTTAAATAATTACTTTAGACTATCTACATATTATATATAGTTAAGTGAAAGAATTATTTAAAAAATCAAGAATAAAAAAAGTCATAAAATATTAAATTTATGATTAAAATTTATTTAAAAATTGTATTGACGGTTTCTAATCGTACCGGATTTCTGGTACATTTTTTCTTATTTTTAATCCACGAATCTCCATTTCTAGATCTTTTTATCCCTTGTTTCATTTTAATATCTTTTTTTTTTTAATTAATATTTTCAAAAATATCTCAAAAATTTCAATAATCTCAAAAAAAAATGCTTTTCCAACTATTATAAGAAACAATCACTTCGCTGATTCTATGCTTTATTTGTAGAATTTCATAGAAGATGACAAAAAAAATTACTGTTTTGCATTTTTTTTTGTAAGATTGACTTGACCTTCACGTCGTTCGCTGTAGCGCGTACGTAACCGGCCAGGCACGTTTTTGGGCAGCGTCAAGATTGCCGCTTGGATTTTAAAACATTCATAATTTTTGAACTATTAATCCAATTGATCTAAAACTTTCCAGAAAACTTCTTTGAACCTTAATGAACAACTTTCTCAACGAAAGCTTTCTGTAGCTTAAAATGCGTTCGCTAAACGAGGCAATTGAAGGTTAAAATTCATGATTTTTGCATTGCCTAAAAAAAATAATAACTTTTTTGTTTATTAAAATATTCCCGTTTTTCTTTCTTAGATAGTTTCAGAAGACTCAAACACATACTTTGTATTGGGGAAATCGGGAAATGATGAAAATTGGCTAACTTAACGCGAGTTGAAGTGGAAAAAGAATGGAATTTTTCGTTTTCAAAAAATCCACTTTTTACCAATTATCTCAAAAACTACAAAACCTATAAATTTTTGCAAGAGGAAAAAAAGGTGCGCCTTGAAATTCTCTACAAGTATCAGTCTTTAAAATTGAAATTAGAAAGATTTTTAAAATTGACACTCAGGACAATACTTCTCAGGCTGAAACCGGCCGTGTCCCATTTTGGTCGCCAGTGGTTCAATTGTATAAATTGAAAGACACACTCTTGTGTTTTTTTTAAGTGTCTCTGGTGAAAAAGGTTCATTAAAAAAAATGCATTCAATAATTAATAAAAAATGGTTTCGGCAAGATTTGCACTGGCACCGTTGTCATTTTAGGGACATAATTATATGAAGAATCGATTAAAAGACATTAGAATCGTCCGGCGATTCAATGTAGAAAAATTGAAGGGGCTGTTGGACTACACACACACACACACACACACACACACACACACACACATGTGGTTACAGGCTGCGATGTACTCAATTCGACGATTCAACAACAGTCAAATGCACTTTGAGGACACCATGTGGCCCAAGAGGTGCAGGCATGCTTTTCGGGCTATTAACGAGTGAAATCTTGATACCTCCAAGCGCACCATTGATGAGGACGACTCGATTAACAGAATATTCAAATTATAACTATTGCAACTCCCTTATAAGGTATTTATATCCCTGTTTTTATTTGTCTTAGCTGTGATATTTGGGTCAGATGATGATACGCTCTGTTGCTCTCATCGACTGTATCTTGACTAAAAATTTGTATGCAAAAGTTGAAATAAAACCGCCATGATACGCCAAAATGCAATCCTCCATGCCTGACTTTAATCGGCGTAATTTTAGAAAAGCAAAAGTTAAATCATACGACATTGACTGATCTTCCAGATTTCTGTGGAAGAAAAAAATTGTCTTATGGTCCGCAGCTTTGATTCGTTCAGTTAATGATAACACATCCGCAGTTCACACACCAACTGCCATTCTCTGATAGTAAAATTGTGTCTAGAATGTATGTAGTTATTTACATATTGAATGTGGGGCATGTTCTTTCTCAACCAGCCTCTCTTAGCGCTGAGTTGATGCATTCGCCTTTTGTTTTTATGATCAGCCATTGCTTTTGTTTACGGCTTGCATCCGATAAAGTTCTCGCTGAATTACATGCATTAAAAATGATAGTCAAAGCCTCTGGGCTTGGGAGAAATCTGGATGTTGATATTTTTCTTCCTCCTGAAGCACCGGTCTTTTTCTATCACATGCTGCCTCGCCGCTGGACTGAGTGTCAACACTGTTTCTATGTTTTCAGTTTGTTCTTGCTGCGATAAAGTAGGCGCTCCGCTTAAAGAACCCCTTTTCTGGAGTTTCTTGGCACGGTTTTGTAGACGCTGACGCAAAAAATGCGAGAACTCTGGGTTTTTCTCGCATGATAGAGCATGCAGTCGCCCGATGTAACCTACTTGTTTAGGGACCATACAGGTAACGTATCATTCTAGCTGGTCGTTCCTGAGTCGATCCATTTACACAAACGTATTGAAATTTTACTAGTCCATTGCATTGACTCTGTCTTTTTTGACTTCCCCAACTCTAGATTAGTCGGCTTTCAAATAGTTTGAACCACACTTACTACAGCTATGTTTGGTATTACTATTGTGGTTCCCACGAGCAGGTCGGGAAAACGTTTCGTCCACCCTTGTAGAACCCAGAAAGCAAGATACGGCGGCCGTGGAAGTGGTATATTAAACGATGTCTCTCAGATAACGGGTGACCTCTCAAAATATGTAGCCTTGTTAAGTCACTTGCTGGAAATATGGCGAAGGCGTTCGTCTTTGCGTCGCTCCGCGTCCTCAGGGTGCACGGGACGTTTGCTGGGTCTAACACCCTTAACAAAGAAAATTTCTGGAATTCACCGAAACGGGCTGTCACCGTTAAAAAAAGTTTTAAAATGTCTCTTTGGACACCCCAAATAACATAAAAAAGTAGCCCTAACTAGGTGTGTCCATTGAGACCGGTTTTAAAATGTGTCTAGATTCACTGAACATGTCCAGATAACAATTCGTGCGCGCATGTTACGCGCACGTCGATGCGCGCATGACATGCATGCCAAAATTCACCATGTTCGCCTACAGTTTGTGATTGTAACTGAAGTGCGTGCACAAAGTGTGGCACAATTCGATAATGTTTATAATCGCCCTGTGACGAAATTTTGCGGCGCGTACATGCGGGCAACAGGAGTACCCAGTGGGGGCACAAAATGTTTAATTTATAAATTACAAAATTTATTATTTAATACTTATAAAATCTATAAATTCCCTTCCTAATAAGGGTGGCATCCTGTAGGTTTTACGCCGTCATTTTCTGCGCACATGGGACTGCGCAGAACTAGCCGACTAGTTGCCGGCTAGCTCAGTGCCTTCTGCAACTTTGCAACATGTCGCTGTGTGCGAGTTCTAGTTTTGTGAGAATCACGAAGTACTACAAGGAGATCGCACGCTATGTATTTCGACTGGCGCCAGTTCGCGATAGCCTGTTCTCGGAGTTTTATGCCTTCCCAGATTAGAGCTTCCCTTCAGTGAAAATATAAAATTAGAAATTCTCGTCTGCTATGTAGTATCGAGTGTGTTTATAGGTTAAATTTGGTTATGTCAAGTGTCAGCTGGTGTCACGAATGTAGTGATAATGCTTGTATAATTTATACAATTATATGAATAATGCCATTAAAACAAGAGGAGGAATATAAAAACAATATAACGCAAGTATAGATATTGAGGATTTTGCGTCTAATGCATCTCTCTTTCTGTGCCCTACTACCCGAATCACAGCCCTTACAAAAACAACGCGACATTATTGTACCACTTACTACAGTCTGTCAAGTTAAAGCGTGGGTGGCTTTACTCGCAGTCGGTAAGGTGTATCGACATGATTTTGGTGTCAAAATATTAAGAAGAGCTCCCTCT
>NC_046660.1:120777536-120780258 GCF_010883055.1 Belonocnema kinseyi | reverse complement strand
TTTTTCATCTGATTTGACTACAGATAAGATGTTTCATTATTATTACTGCCCCTAGTCGCAGGGGTGCCCCTCCCTACTAGAAGTTGGAAACTGGATGGTATTCAAATTACATTACTGATTTGGTTAGTCACAGGGCAAGGGTGCCCTATGACAGCCCACATAACGTTGCAAAAGGGTAGGCGTTTGAACAAAATTATTTCTTTGACCAGTCACATGAGTACCTCCCCGCCCCTACGATACGTTGGCAAAGGGCAGGGATTTTACCAGCATTATTTATGTACCCAGTCTCAGGTGTACCTCCTCTCTGTGACGTCGGGTACGTGTAACGGTTTGACCAAAATGATTGCTGTGACTATTTACAAGGGTGCCTTTCTGCTCCCCTCGAGGCCTTGGAAAGTGGTAGGGGTTTGACCAACATTATTCATGTGACTAGTTACAAGGGTGCCTTCCCGCTCCGCTCGAAACCTTGAAAAGTGGTGACGGGTTTGACTGACTTTATTTCTGGGACTATTTATAAGGGTGCCTTCTTGCTCCCCTCGAGGCCTTGGAAAGTGGTAGGGGTTTGACCAACATTATTTCTGTCACTACTTACAAGGGTGCCCTCCCGATCCCCTCGAGACTTTGCAAAGGGTTAAGGGTTTGACCGATATTATTTCTGTCAGATTCGTTTTCGCAGTTCATCACCGACCCCAAAATTTTCTATCCTGGCAAGAGCATTGAATTGTTTCGTTTTCTTTTAGTGAACTTTTAAAATACTAAACTTGCAACAATTACAATTTAATAAAAACATACGAAAAAACCATTAAATGGATAATGAAAAAAACATGCACTTGAAATATCACAGTTCAACTTCCCGTCTTGATGTGCATAAATAGGAAATGCTGAAACTAAGGGGCCATCCGTATACCATATGGATAATTTTTCACCACTTTTGGACCCCCCTCCCCCTCGTGGACAGCCGTAGAATTTTGACAAGCGCCCCCCTAATCTGTCCACGTGGACGTATTTGATGAAAATATGGATATTATTGGTCTTCAAATTGGTCCCCCTCGTAGACAAGCTGGTAATCCCCCCCCCCCCCACCCTAAACTGCCCACGTGATATATGGATGGGCTCTAACGGAGTTTTGGCAAAATATACTTGTTAGATCGTTATCCCATTTTTGTTGAATAATAATAGATGGCGATAAGTTTGATAAATGTAAAACACGTATTTTTGCAAGCGCTAAAAGTTTCCTTCCATACTATTTCCTTTAAACCAAGTATTTATCAAAATATAGTACAAAACATCTGTTCGCTGCGAAAGCACTTTTTCATCGAGCGCAAGTTTGAGTACGCCTAGAGGGCTTAACCGTTGATTAGCAATATTAATTTATCCCAACTTTGTGTATAGACAAAACGGATGAAGTATTTTAAATATATTACATTCTATATATAAAACACGCTAACGCATTTTTGTGTTGCAGAGTGGCAGCCACCCGCCAATTAATTTTCCTCTGCAGTAGAATTGCACAATTCTGCGGTAAAATTTCCACCGTTCTGTTTTTTAACACTTATTGCGTGAAACAGATTACAGTACATTTTCTGATTTTGAAGACACCTGGTAAAATTGCATGATTATATTGGTTATGATATGGTGAAAATTTACCACGTTAACCAGTGGTATTTTTATGTCTACTGATTCCTATACACTTTTACGGTAAAATTGATATAAATATTGAGTTTACAATAACCCGTGTAGGTATCTAATCGGGGATCCGGCCGTGTCCTGGCCGGATAGCCCCGGTTAAAGCCGGGCGCCGGTCGGGGAATCCGGCCGGGATCCGGCTAAAAACGTCACGGTAAACTGGTCGGAACCTGTTTTGAATACCGGCCGGGATCCGGTCGGGTAATCCGGCCACAAGGTGGTAAAAAACATTGCTTCAGGTGAGAAATTGGTAACTGGTTTTGTGTTTAAAGGCTCATCGTAAGCAACTTTTGTTTATTCATTTTTTTTCATAGCTTGCGTCGTTTGTCGAAAAATTTTATTTTTAATTTTATTTTTATGATTAGAAGCAAAACTCCGTGAGTTTAAAAAAATTATCCATGACAAATTTGTAGCTATTTTTTGAAAGAGTAACTTCTCTGTATTCATTTTTTGGTAGGTTATGTTGTTTGTCCATAAATTTGATTTCTTCATTTTCAATTTTGTTTTTTGCGAATAACACCAAAACTTCGTGTTCTATCAAAAAGTTGTTTGTAACAATTTTGTACATATTTTTTAAGTGTCCAATTTTTTTGTATTCATTTTCTTTTTGTGTCTTGCATAGTTTATCGCAAAATGGAATTTTTGATTTCCCATTGTTTTTTTGTGATTAAAAATAAAATTTTTGATTTTTTTTTAACTTTCAAACATTTGTTGTAATAACCTTATAGGGCGGCCTGAAATAAATGTTTTTCTTCTCTTGACTTTTTATCCTATAAGGATAAATTGTTCAAAGTTCCGAGTACTACGAAAAGCCGGAGATAGAATTTTTAAATCTTGAAAAAAAAAATGGTTTAGGAAATTGGAAAATGCTCTAACTTTAAGAAATTGTTTAAAAAATAGCTGGCTAATGACAACGGCGGCAATGACGATAGACATACGAGGGTGGATTGATAAGTTTCCGGCCAGACCAAGAAAAACAACGTTTTTAAGAATTTTTTTTTTATTTCTCAACATAATCTCCTCCAAGGCTGATACA
>NC_046660.1:120773210-120777436 GCF_010883055.1 Belonocnema kinseyi | reverse complement strand
AAAGAGGGAGCTCTTCTTAATATTTTGACACCAAAATCATGTCGGTACACCTTACCGACTGCGAGTAAAGCCACCCACGCTTTAACTTGACAGACTGTATATAGGTTTTTAGCACTGACGCTTCGCACAACAATTTTTTCTAGTAGTTACTAGAGTTTCCGCACGCAGCGCTATCATCGAGGAAGATATGAAAATTGGTGAACAGTCGATCGCGATTGTGATACATTTATTTAATTCAGACTTTTTATTTACCTCCTTTAATATAAATAAATAATTTTAGGATAGTCAACCCACGCGCACCGAGTGTTTGCTTCATGCGCGCACGCGCGTGCCTCACATGGCGTGCGTCGCATATGCGCCTCCATAGATGGCGCATTTGAGTGCTGATCGGAGCGCACGTCGCGCGAATTAATCCGCACACATGCTTTCACAGTGCGCGCATCCTGCGCACCAATTATTATCTGGGTATAAAAAATAAATTACTCGGGGAAAACTGTAGGGGCAAAAAAGCCGAACATTTAAGAACAAAAATTAGTAAAAATCGGATGCATCTAATCAGGGCTTATGCACGATTTTTCTTCGTTAAGGATGTTTTTTTTTTGTTTCCAAATGATTTCACTGACTTCAATTATTTTGCATTTTCTCATGCGGTGTTCTGGGTATCCCGAGATAGCACTTTCATGATTTGATGGAGCGAGCGAGCATCTTTTAGTTGTGGCCAACTTCTAGCTTCATCTTGATCAACTCCGCGAGCTAAACCTTCATAGCGCTAACTTCTTGGTTAGATTTTTAATGTTTATATTTTTGGTTAAGTATCATCTAGTCGATCGCGTGCGTTAGCATCCTATCGTTAGGACGCCTCGATATGTATGTTTGACTGTATAACAAAGAAAGAATATGTTTGTTTCAAAGATAATATATTTGATTCAAACAGATCTTTTTCTTAGTGATAGTGCCCTTAAATTACATGATCAGGACGTTTCGGTCAGTTATTGGCTGTCTTTGTCATGTAAAAAGTAAATTTGGCAAGTAACCTTAAAATAAAAATAAAGTGTAGAAATCGGCTGCGCCGATGAAATATTATAAAACTTCTTATTCAAAATATAAATTTACTAGTACTAAGCTTTATAAACAGCTGGAGTTGTTCTTAAAAAAAAACTTATTGCCTGATAGATGATTTGAATTATTTTTTGACTTAAAGTTCGATATTTTTATAATAAATTCTGGCTAAAGTAACACATCGAACAGTGTATAATAAGCATAGTATACACATGAGAAAAATATTTATTATTGCAAGTTTTTAAAGAAATAAAAGCTGCGACGTAAGATAAATTTGATTAATAATATGTTTTCATTAGCTTTATTTCTACACTATGGCCTGATTGTTAGAAATAATTTAACTTTCGGTAAAAATAGACTGCTATTATACTGCAAATATCTTTTCAGTACAACCGTTATCAAAATACTTAATAGGGGACATTATAGAAATCTATGAGCAGGTTAGAGTAAACAATAAAAATACTAATTTTGCAAATAGTACTCTCTAAATTTCTTCATTTTAGTGAAAAGTACTTTTATTAATTTTCTTATATTATTAAGAATTTGTTCAGAGTTTTCGCTAAGCCATTCTTTATCTGAAAAATAATTTCGTTAGCTTTCAGTTTTTTTAAAATATAACATTTGGGCTAAAAAATTCAACCCTATACAGTTTTTTTTATTTAATGAAAAATAAGCCCTGAAATTGAAGAAACAAATAAAACATTTGAAGATATTATTGGGCCTAGAATACAAAAATTTGTAATTTCATTACGATTAATAGTCTGAGATATCCTCTAAACATTTTCTTTCCTCAAGTAATATACATAGAATTTCCTCTAAAATATAAAAAAAAATTCTTCATAATGAATAGATTAAAAATATTTATACTGGGTAAAAAATATTTAAACTAGTTAATGAAGGATGGACTCTACGTAAAATCAATCTCGAAAGTCGCTTATCTTTGAAATAATTTATAAAATCATCAAAAATACAGTACCTGTTTAACAAAGAATGAATCGCGATTAATCGTAAACCATAAAAGGTATTTGTCGTCCGATCTCCGTCACTGTCCAAAATAGCTTGGCACCTCCTACTATCTGTTCAAAAAATATAGGCACCTTGATTTTTGTACAGATTTTAGAGAAAATCTCAGCAGAACAAAATTCTAATAATGTAAGACAACATGCATATTGCAGTTGAAGGTTTTGCCAATACTGATACAAAGTTTCAAAATGTTCACATGCTTAGCGATAATCATTCGTTAATAAGTTGTTAACAAAAACGTAGGGAGGTATCATCTCCGAAATTAAGAAACGTACAGAGATGATTCTTGAAGCAAATTACACATTTCTGGCTTCTGAAAGTGTTGCATTTATTTTAAATAAACAAAAAGTTGCACTTGAATGTTTAAAAAATTGTTTTATTTTTGAAAAATACAAAAGACATTACGATAACTGAGGCAACCGCATTCTCAGCAGGGCACTTTGCTGGCGCTACTTCTACGCGTGCAATACGATCTTCTCTCGTACTCAGGCTGTTTACACAGTCCCCACATCCTAATGCAAAAAGGGGATATAATTGCCTCGATTATCGTGAACTCTTTTGAAATTTTCCCCAGAAGAAAATAATTTTTGAAACATTCAAGTGTAACTTTTCGTTTATTGAAAATACATGCAACACTTTCAGAAGACAGAAATGTGTTGGCTCTACATTTCACCACTGTGTACAGAAAGGATCAACAAAACCATTTTTTTTCTTCAGATTTTTCAGAATTTATTTTCAATGACTTAGGGTTATTCAAAGTTGAGTGTTCGGAAATGATAATATGATTATGGTACTTGTTCACCTTTCATCCGCCGGGAAATAATCGCTAATCATGTGAACAAAAATCGAGGTGCTTATATTTTTTGGACAGATGGTAGGCATGCTTTTGACAAGGGATTCGGCGTATTCAATGGGAATGTGCCTCCATATTTCTTTAATATAACGAGAGAGCTGTTTCGCTATTTTGGAAATAATTTGGGTGGTAAAGTCAGACTGTGGATCTATTATTAATTTCTGTAAATCTTGATGGAGGCTTTTAAGCACACTTCAGAAAAAAATGCAGGTTAAAATTATTTATTTAACAGTAGAAGTTATTCATTAAGAAAAATATTCTTGTTAAATTGTAGAAGAAATCCTTTGCATATTACTTCAGGATAAAAATTTTCAGGAACTATTTCGAATCCTGAATTGTAACAGAATTACAAATTTTATTATTCTAGGCCTTGTAATAAATTGAAAATATTTTTTATTTTTATTTTTTAAATGTACGGCTGATTTTACAATAAATAGCGAATACTTTTTATGAATAAAAAATTTTTTTAGCTTGAATTATGTATTTTGAAAAGAACGAAAACTATGTTATTTCATTCGCACACCTAAACAAAATCAAAGGAACCAATACACAATTTTTTAATATTTAAAAGAAAATTTACTGCAGTACACTTGGCTTCTCTAGTACAGGCGAGTATTTAAAATCTAAATTAGTACACTATGGAGGTCCAAATTTATACCATTAAAAATGCGAATTTAAATTTTTGGTGATGGATCCCCATACATTTTTTTGTTTTACGGAATAAGAAATTCTGAAGATTGAAATGGAGTAGAAAGAGGCTCTAATGCTTTATTCTCTAGGTGATAAAGTTTAAAGTAGGATCCATGGGTTTAAATGTTATCGAAGCAAGTTCAAATAAGGAGCTGCAGATTCAAAGTAGGATCTAAATTTTGATTCAGAAGGTATTACGAACACTACTGGTCAGAATTTTGCATTCACCTCTTTTCTTATGATTGATTAAGTTCTCCTAATTTTAATTAGGTCACAGCTAAAAATGTTTTCTCTTTGAAGGGCTTAATGCTCACAAAATTATATACAAAATGAGCCCAAGATAAAGCCAATTTGTTAACTTTTTAAGTAGATAATGCAAAAATAGTGTAAATTGCAGTTTTTTCTTAAATTTCAGGTAATATTCGAATAAACCAAAATTTTGTAATACTCTTAGGATCATTTTAAAGCTATTGGCTACAGTATCACAACAGCTTATAAGCATATCTTACATATACATTTTGTGGTAAGAACAATATTCTTTTAAATGTATGAATGATCCATGTAACCATGAAGTTTCTGTAAGTCCCTCAAAATATATATA
>NC_046660.1:120752725-120773110 GCF_010883055.1 Belonocnema kinseyi | reverse complement strand
CAAGCTATCTAAGGATGGTACTATAGAACGCCACCTCAAGGTAGGCCTAGTGGCGCCATCTCTTGGTCAGGCCGGAAACTTATCAATCCACCCTCGTACACCGACGTCAAAACTATTTTTTCTGACTCAGGGGGCCTCAAAAAGCCGACATTTGATGGAATCCGGTAAGTACCTTTCTGAACTGCACCCTCAATTTTCATCAATTTAATTAAAAAAACAAAAGCGTAGGAAAGTTTCAAAAGTAAATTAGAATAAACTAAGATTTTATTAATTGGTATATATTTGCTTCCAAATGAGTCGAATCCATTATTTATGTTTGAAAGCATATTTTCCTCTGATTCCCTGTTTTATGTAATTTTTTACATAAGATGATTAATTAGTCAGTAATTGTGTTACATATAATATTTTATGAACAAAACTTATGAATACAAACATCACGTGATCGGCTTAAAGTGAAGTTAGCTAGATGGTAAGCGCCATGCAATTGAGAGTACGAATTTTCATTCAGTTCGCGCTAACTGTCATAAAGACGTGGCTTGCAGAGTTTCAATGCTTAGAACCCGTGCTGCGAAGGGCCTGGTTTTTAACTGTTTGACGTCTCTTTTTCCAAAAGTCCATCTTTCTTAGATTCATGGCTGTAGTACAAACTTCGAAGGCCAGTTTAATATGTGCTGTACACACCCTTTACAGGGTTTACTCCACCTTTTTCGGAAGAAACTGCGCGCTGTCGATAATTTTCTCGCTAAACAGAGTATAGAACCCGGATTTTAATACACAAAACTTGTGTTTTCCGAGAACTGATGCCGCACGACGCTTTCCGTTGCGATAAGCACTGTGCCCCAACGGCCCAAATAGATAACTGCTTCACGTTGCGTCAGTTCACTATCAGTTTTCAAACGGCTCTATTGTTGACATCCAGAGTCCCTGGATTCGAGGCCAAGGACAGAACTGAAACCGTGCTCAAATTTAGCATTCTACCATTACTACCAAACTGACTTGACGAGTTGACACTGACAGACTGATTGTAAGTATAGTAATTGGACTAATCCGAAGCGATCAGTCATCTCAAATTCCTGATAAATAACCATACATTACAGAAAATTTACGAAATATTTAAACATAATTTAATTTTTGAAAATTGGTTGCAACTTCTAAAATGACCAAAATTTTATATTGTTTATAGTATCCACAGTAGACCGGGATTCAAAATTCCTGTACAGAACTCAAAGAATCGAAAGTTATCTTTCAAAGTAAACTACTACAAAATTGTGTGATGATGGTGTTAGCGCGCTTAAATTTGGAATAGCAGATGGTTTGATCGAATATCCCGTGGCAGATGCACGTTAAAAAGTGCTGGAAAGTAAATCTGCAAAATGGATAGTGATCCTGGGGATATGCGCGAAATTTACTTATGCTTACAAGCAAGTATTTCATGTTTTAAGCTAACATGAATGCTCCGTGAAAGCGACTAATTCAAATTCTTGTTTTGACGCACGATGCATAACAAAATTGAAGGATTAAATTGTGATCTGGTGGGATCAAGTCAATTGTTCTATGTGCGAAAAAGTATAAGGAATCAAATCGGGTAATCGGAGCTTCCACTTCTTGCCACCTTTTTTTTTTGCAAGAAGACATGGAGTGGAATCGCTCGCGCGTTTACTAGGTTCAAACGCAGGCATTCGTAAGGGCCTAGTCATCGAACGAGACAAATCTATAGGAAACTGTCTTTTTGTCCACTTCTCGCAGTAGCCCGTGCAGAAATTGCCAGATATTTGCCTTATTTCCGACTTGGGCCTGATCGGGCATACAATTTTGTAGATGTTAAAAATGACCCGCTCTAGACTCCGGCTTAACTGCCAATCTTGACAGTAGATAGCGGCCCATCAATTTCGGGACTTAAAGTGGGTTTATTCAAAATCTACAAAGATTCAATGTAAAGTGTCAAACGTCAAAAATATTTTAATTAATAATTTCGAAAGGGACAAAATAAGTGAAAAAAATGTCAGAAGCTAGCAGAGGACGACTTACGTATTGCCGTCTATAATGAGTAAATTTATCAAGTATGTTATGATGAAACCTAATCTCGAAATGAGGTTATTTATTTATAAGAAAAGAAGCAGAAGTAATATTTAATCTGTTGAATATGAAAACGAATTAGATCCTCGATTAGATCAACAATGATTGCATAAAAGTATTTATTTTCACGTATTTTTAAGCAATTTGATATAATCGTTACGTGAATACATCCTTTTTATTGTAGTATAGTCGCTTTTGTAAAAGTAACGTAAAGAGCTAGTGGAATATTATAATCCGCTTATTTCAAAATAACTTTTTACATTTAAGTTCAATATAGAAATTGAAAGCAACTTCAATTTACAAAATAAAAACAAAAACATATTGCAAAATACTTTAATCGTTCATCATACACAAATTCTGGTTGTTATATTGCGTCTTTCGACTTTTCCGTTTGCTCCAAAAAAAGTTATTAAGAACTATTTTTTTTCTACTATTACTTACTCCAATGTTTTCATATCGTATCTGTTTGATAATCTGATTTTATAATCTCGAATTTCAGGTTAGGTGGTGATAAATGTATACGATTTTATTATTATTTTATTTAGGAATCCCTTTTATTTAAGAATAATACTAATAAATTAATATGGGCCCAATCGGGGCCAGACCCACTGCCGTATCCAATCAATTCCAAACGTACGGTATATTTGGTTAATTTATGGTAATTTGACCATAAATTTATAATATTTTCAGAGTTACTGTGCAGCTCGTTTTTATTTTTTCCTTAAATTAAACATTTATTTCTTAACATTTATTACAAAAATATTTTGAGAAACAGGTGCAGAGAGTGGGAAGTATGGTGACTTAAAAACATTCAATTTTTTTTTTGCGTCGCGCCCCCTAAACTTGTTTTATTTGGTGAAAAAATAAATGCATATTTCTCTTTTCTTTTCAAAATAATTAGAACCGGTGGTCCTGGGTTCTTAAACTTTACCTAAATGATTTAAATGATTAATTAATTGTCGTAGATATACCAATTGTTTGTCAGGGAATACAATTGATGATACGATACGATCATGAGAAAAGAAATTTTAGCCAATAAGACTAAAAATACTATCCCTTAACTTCAAGAACTACCGTTGTATAGAGATTAAAATATTATATTTATTTTACTAATATTCCTGTCTCTTGTTAAGTCATTTGAGTATCAAAAAATCCAAAGAAAGACGTATAAAGTCTTTAAAATTAAAAAGTTATAACTATGGGGTGATGTCGGGCCGGTTATGAGAGGTCTTAAGTTTAGAGGGGAAAGGTCTTTAGTAAGGGTGGGTGATGAAATGTTGGGTGAACGGTGAGTGATTAGATTACAGATATGAGCAAGAGGCTACTGTGAGGCACCGAGTTCAGAGGGGGCGAGGTATATGAGTAAGAATAGAGGGGTAAATGAAAGGGTTTGAGAGATCGATGTAGAAGGGAAATAATGAGGTCGGTTTAGATAAAGCTAGGTGACCAGACACGTCAGAGATGCCAAGAGTTCCCACCTAAAATTAATTTTTTTTGGATCGGGTTGAAACTTGGCTGGAATATAGTCCTAGTGGAGCTACACCACCAAACCATAGATTAAATTACACAGCCACACAAAAAAAAGTGTGCGGATCTGGTAACAAGACACACGTATTCCTATGGATTTTGGGGCGCTGAATTCAAATTCGGTATCAAAAATCACCCATCACGTCATGGTTGAGCCATAACCTCAAAAAATGACGAAAAATCATGCACTGAGGCAAATAAATTTCAAAATAATGCCAGTGATGCAAATTTTCACTTCAAAAACATGTCGACAACTGTGAAGGATCAACCCTTGCCTGATATCAACTTATTTAACATAACGTTACCCAACAAAACCTGACCTCACCTAACCTGAATTAACAGAAATTTATTGTACTACACGTAAAGCTCTGGGAGCATATTTTCCCAGTAGCAAATGTGTGCTACATCAAATGGGTCAACTCCAGCCTAACCTAGAAATAAATCTAACCTACCCTAACATAACCTAAGCTAACCTCATGAAACACACTTAAACTGATTGTGTTGTCCCGTTGTATTTGCGGTACCGTTTGAATCAGCTTGGGCTTGGGCAATAGACTGAAGTAGGTCTATAAATCAATTTAATTACGATAAAAAGCAAGATAAAATGTAAAGACGAAAGATAGTATAAATATATCCCTTAAGTCTAAGAAAAGCAGAGACAAAAATTTTGAATAAAATTCTTATTCATTTGCATGTTTAAGTTACAGTTCTACATTTTAATTGATACAAACATTGTCAGGTTAATTGAAATGGGGTCAATTCTACTTGTAGTTCTAAGTTTCTTCGAATGACTAATGTGCGTCTAAATTTTGAACCACCTGTAGTACAATGAAATGAATTTTATTGTGTTACAACGGGAACACTTAAGTTAAGTTGTGTTGCGTTAAGCAAAATTTCGTTAGGTTCTGTTAAGTTAGATTCATTTGTAGGTTAAGATCGAGTTAACCTATTAAATATAGCACACATTTAAGACTGAGAACCGTACGCTTACATAGCTACACGTGTAGTTGAATTTCATTCGGCTAGGTTAGGTTAGGTTAGGATTTGTTAGGTAAGGATAGGTTAAACCTCTATGTAGGTTAAGCCGAAGCTGAATGAAACGGTACCGCAAACACAACGGGACAACACAATGAGTTTAATTGTGTTACGTGAAGTTAGGTTAGGTTAGGTTAGGTCAGCTTTTTTTAGGTTAGGATAGGGTTGACCTCTTTGCAGGTTAAGCCCAAGCTGATTCAAACGGTACCGCAAACACAACGGGACAACACAATCAGTTTAATTGTGTTTCGTGAGGTTAGGTTAGGTTACGCTGGGTTAGATTTATTTCTAGGTTAGGCTCGAGTTGACCCATACGATGTAGCACACATTTGCTACTGGAAAAATATGCTTCCAGAGTTGTACGTGTAGTTTAATAAATTTCTGTTAATTCAGGTTAGGTGAGGTCAGGTACTGTTGGGTAAAGTTATGTTAATTAAGTTGATATCAGGCAAGGGTTGATCCTTCACAGTTGCCGACATGTTTTTGAAGTGAAAGTTTGCATCACTGGCATTATTTTGAAATTTATTTGCCTCAGTGCATGATTTTTCGTCAATTTTTGAGGTTATGGCTCAACTATGACGTGAAGGGTGATTTTTGATAGCGAATTTAAATTCAGCGCCCCACAATCCATAGGAATACGTGTGTCATGTTATCAGATCCGCACACTTTTATTTTTTGTGTGGCTGTGTTATCAACCGGTTGTCAAGATAGAGGGGCCTGAAGTTTTCACTTTTTCACGTGTTTCTCCACCTTCACGTTAGTGTAACTTCTTTTAGGATGATCCAATTGATCTTTTATTATAGTGTTTTGGAAAGCTCTTTTCGTTTACTTTCAGACTATTATAATGATACGTATATGTATTTTTTAAATCTTATATATATATATTTGTTTAAAAATAAAAATTGATTTTTAATACTCTTTAGAATCATGTAAAATAAAAAGTGGGCTGCAAATTTTGTTTTGGGTCAAATTTAGATTTTTACGCTCATTTTGAATCAAATAAAAAGGTGTGAGTTGAAATACATAACGTAATTTATATATTGCTGCACAGATAATCATCTCAAAAAAGTTAAATATGATTTTAGGGCACATTAGACCTGACAGTATTCGTGCCCGAGCGCTGCGAAAGTTTAACGTGGTACCCTCAAACGTATAAATCTAAATTTGACCAAGAAAACACGTCCGACCCACTTTTTATTCTACAGTTTTTTAAAGTGTATACAGAAGTTATTTTTTGAAATCGAAAAATGATTTTTATTTACGTTTTTTTTCTTGAAAAAATCAATTTCAATTCTGATTTGGAAAAAAATTTATATATATTTTTAATATATCATTATAACATTCTTAAAGTACATGAAAAGAGCTTTCAAAAACACTGTAATAAAAGTCCAATCGGATCACTCTAAAAGAAGTTACACTAACGTGAAGGTGAAAAAAAGCGAGAAAAAGTGAATAATTCAGGCCCCTGTATATTGACAACCGTTTTATTATTAAAACCTATAGTTTGGTGAGTTAATGTAGGTCCACTAGGACTATATTCCAGTCAAGTTTCAACCCAAACCAAAAAAAGTCAATTTTGTGGGCACGTGTGCGTCTGCGAGCATGCGTGTGTATTTATATAGTTGGTGGAGCACAATGAACGAAAAGAGCATCGAATGAAAAGTGAAAGACTGAAAAATATCATCCGGCAAATTGGCGAGCTGTGGTACATCGTCGGCAGTCCCGATGTCAAATAAACATGCCAGGGTGAGCAATTTAGAATATTAGGAGTTCCCATCCGTAGAAGCTTCGACTGTCAAGCCGCATGAAGTACGATGATGACGTTGGACCGCAAGGCGACACGACACGCTTACGAAACGATGGAATTGTGCAGTTGACCGCAAAGTAAATGGGCCTGGAGAATTTATTTAGATGCCTGTCCAGGGACGGCTATCGACTCTTAATACTCAAATGAATGTATTACATATTTAAAAGTGTATTCAACAGAAAAAACTTCAAAATTATGATACAACGAAACAGAATATAATATAAATATAACAGATATGTTCCTAAAAACATGCTCACAATATAAAAATAAAGACAGTGGAGCCAAAACATTCAAAATATTTTATTGTCCAAAACAACCTTAAACATTTATTGAAAAATGTAATTGAATTAAAATTTCTTAATCTCATCTGGACTTCGATACCGTACAGGCGGAAAAATCTGGAATTTTTCCCTATAAATACGACTCTGGCATTTGCTTTGTTTCACAAATGACTATTCAAACATTTTGCCTGATAAATAATATAAATTATTCAAAATTGTATTTAATATCATACACATATGTTTTTGAAAATTTAATGTATTGTAAAGAATATTTTTTTGCTTTCTCCTTGCATTCTCAATTGTTTTATTTGTTACCTGTGTAATTGTCAATTTTTTATTTTTCTTTTATCAAATGAAATGAATTCTTAATAAAATTTTTTAAAATGTCATTGAATTTTTTTCCTTAAATATTATGCTTTAAAAACGCAGAAAAATGTTTTAAAGGATCAATGAAACGTAATAATTGTATTTTTAAATATTTTTAACGTTATAACCTTGTTTTATGCTGCTATATATTGGTTTTTCTTATTATTTACATCATAAAAAAGAATTATGTAAGTATATGGGTGATTGCCAAAATGTTAACCATTTGCAGTCCAAGACATTTTCTATAATTAATGAATTCTTCGAATGAAAACCTTGTGTTTATTAAGTTTTTAGAAATATACATCCTAATAATATATGCTTTAAAGTTTCTACAATTATTGACATTTTCAAATTAAATTTTCTATGATTTTCGAATTCAATAACTGAAAAACTTAATTTTGTTAGTTTTATTTGAAAAGAACCTAATTTAATCAAGTTTTTATAAATACACATACATATAATATCCGCATTAATTCTATACTTAATTATTAAAAATAGCAGCACTATACGTGCGCCACAGTACGCGGGAAGCATTGCATTGCCATTTAATAATAAAAAAATATAAAAAAAGGTTACTCTGATTATAATTGAAAGTTTTACAGTTTATTCATTTAAAAACTATTATTAGATAGGAAATTTAAAATAATTAAAAATTGAATGCCTAGTTCTCACATAAGTTTTCAAGAAAACTGTTTTATTTTATTCGCAGATTTAATTTGGCAAGGGGCTTGAAAAATTCGGAAGTTGCTTTAAAAATATTCATTGTTCAATTCTTTTACCGAATTTTTAAGTTTCGAAGGATTTAAAATTGGCTTTATTATTCAGTGAAACAGTGACATTTTGAATATGTATCAGTATTCATTTGATAATTTGAAATGTTTCATTTCGACATTTTCAATTATGACATTGTGTTACAAATTGGCCACATTTTTTTTTGTTATTTAGACTTTAAATTAAAGTTGATGATTTTTAAGATATCTAATTAACAAATATTTACCCTTCAAAGTTTCCATTTTTTGGTAAGAATTTTTGATGTTTCATATTGAATCCGCTAAATTTTCCTTCTTCTAAATATAAACCTCTTAATTTTGATCAAAAGAATTACAATTTTTAATTTTTAGACTTTAAATGCTGTGAAATAAAAATTAAAAAATCTATATAAACTATGCTATAGCGTTAATGCATTTAAATTTGGAACTTTACAATTTGGATGTTTGCATTTAAAAATGTCTGACTATTAACTGGAAGATGCAGAGTTATTTCCCTTCGACAAAAATTACCATAAGAAAATTAATTAATGCAAGCTTTTAGTTGAAAATATTGAAAGCCTACAATATTCTACTGATGTAAATTAGGGGCGCTCAAGCATCCAAAGTTAAATTCCTCAATTTTTCCTCTTAGTAAAAGAAACTACGTGAGATTTTTTCAAATGAATAAAGAAAATTTAAGTGGTGCCGGGAAATTTTTAAAACTTTAAAAATTTGTGAGTGTTCGAAATTTACTTATTTAGTTTAAGTTAGAATTACACATGATAATTTTATATTTTCAAAACTAATTTTTTTTATTTATAACTTTTATGAATATTGCCATCTTTGTGATTTTTAAACTGCTATTATCGAACACGCAAATTGTGTCTAAACAAAGCACAATTATGTCTTGCAACTCTAATTTAAATAAATAAGGTTGATATAACAACAATTTTTGCTTGTTACAAATGAACATTAATCTATCTGAATCCAAAAAAGTAATATTTCTTTATTTTAAAAAGAATTCCTGTATTTTGCAGGAATATTTATCATTCTTTTTAAATTTGGATGACTTTTTGTTACCTTGAACACTACACAAAAATAATTTCAGTGTCGCCGCTTTAATCGAGGAAAAAAATTCCCAGTCATTTTCCGATTCACAAAAATGTTTCACGGTCAAAATAATTTGAAATGATTTAATTTGAAGTATAGATTAATAAATTCAAATAATCAGCAAAAAAAAAAATTATAGACGCAGTACATTTATAACATTTTAATAATTTTAGGAATGAAATGACTTTTGAGTCTTGCATAATTATTTCCAAATTTAAAACACTTTTTTCATATCTAGTTAGAAATTTAAATTATTACCACCAAAAACTTACCGACGCAATAAACTTATAATTTCTTAAAATATTTTTATGAGTGATATGATTTGTGTGTCAGCTTAAAGTGAGTAGTTTCTCAAAGTTGCAAATTCCTATCTACATTTGAATAATTAAAATTGATTATGTGCATTAATGTTTTGAATTTTATAAATATTATTGAATTTCAAAATAATTGTATCTCAAAATAAAATAATGAAAAAGAGTTATTAATGCGAACCAACTTCATGATGCGAACAGAATGTATGAGCGGTGAAGGGAACCAATTTAATACCGTGTAAACTTGTCGATTATTATACTTAATAAGATACTTATGCAGTTAGAAGTCAATTAATTAAGACCAATATATTAAATTTTATAGTATGTGTGCAATGTCTATTGTATCAAGTCTACAGTTCTTATATTGAGAAAACTGATGTGTCTCTATCTTGATAACATACATATCTTCGAAGTAAATCTGACATTCGTTTCAAATTAATAATTATTCGAAGGAAAATATTCAAGCATTATTTTGAGAGAAATTATTTCTTCGCTGAATACATTCATTTTCTGGTCTCAAAAACATGAACATTGTTTCAATTAAATTAGTAGTTAAAATAAGTATATGAATTTACTTGGATTAAGAAACATTTCGTTCGAGTTTCATTTACTGATCACGAGAACATAATATTCTTAATTTAGTATTTTATAAAACTTTACGCAAATAAGTATAATGGAACAAATGGCAGTGAAACCTCGACAATTCGAACCTCTGTAATTCGAATTTTCGATAATTCGAACTTTTTTTGGCCCCGGCTGAAACCTGATGTTTCTCATGTTAATACTTCTCGATAATTCGAAGTTCGAAAATTTGAATTTTTCTATAATTCGAAGAAAATTGTGTGCCCCGCCGTGATGATAACCTCTATAATTCAAAGAACAGCTGGTCAAAATTTTCACGTCTGATTATGATTTTTTTGGCCTTATAATATTAACTGGAAAAACATTTTCACACTGCCTGCATCGACTGTACTTCAAGGGAAATTCATAATACGTTCTATGGGACGTATAATAAACGTATAAAATAATTATGTGCGTTTATACTCTTATTTTCGATAATTCGAAGTTTCTTTCGGTCCCGGAGCACTTCGAATTATCGAGGTTTTACTGTAATTCAATAGTTTTTTGCTTTGAGTAAATATATTCACAATTTAAATAGTTGTCCTGCTTTCATTATTTTCTTGCTTCAAGAAAATCGGTCCCTTGTAAAAAGAAAATACTTGCTTCTTTCGAGTAAAATCAGCCAAGTAAATTAGCCTGCTTGATATAATGCCAATTTTGTTAGTGTATAGATCTTAATACTATTCCCCACTTTAATCCGCAAATAATAGTTTTGACCCTAACTTAGAAAAACATGAATATATCCTAAACTAGAACCCCCTACAAAGGCCCTTTCCTTGCGAACGCCCACAAATAATAACACAGATAGCAATCGTGCATCGCACTTTACTCGCACACGGTGATTCTCACGTCGTGCGTGCACACTGCACAAAAGTTGCGTTTTCGGCACACTGTGCTTAATGGGAACTTGAGTGCGAGTGCAAAGAGTTGCAAAGAGATCGTACACTTGCGAGCATGAAGTTGCGAGCACAATAACAGCATAATGCATGCATGTATAGCTGCAATTTTTTATTAATAGATTATCATAATAAATAAACAATTTCAAAATATTCTTACCGGATAAAATTGTTAATATTAATAACGCATATGATAGAACTTTATTTCTTTATTATCTTACAAAAAATACCTTTTCATTAGCTTATATAGTGTGAAAAACTATTTTGGAATTCATTTTTTATTTTTCAATATCTAATTCATAAAAGATTAAACTCAATATGAAATAACTATCAATTTTCTTATCCCATTAAATAGTTTTATTTTTAATTTTCCTTCTCGTGACTAAAGCCATGTTTATTTGACCTCAGAACCAGCGGCCAACGGATGGAACATATCAGTATCATCAACCTTGCATTCCACTGATGGCGGACAACATCGCGCGTATTTTCCACTTGTCGGCGTCGGTTTCTCTTTTTTTAAATCTGTTGCAGTGTTTTTAAATATTTTTTTAGTACGTGACCAGGGGATATTTTTGGAGAGTTTCGCTAATTCAAATTAATTCAAATTGATAATGCACGCACTGTGCAGCAATTAGGGTATCTGAAAAACATTGGTAATAATTAGAACTAAAAGGCTCTTAAGGAGAATTTATGTTCAATATGATTCATATAGAAAATTTGAAGAATATTTATAATATTTATTCTATCTCAGACAAATATATTAAGAAAAAAGAAAGAAATTGTATAAGAAATGATTCCCTCGATCGTTTATTTATAATGTGTGTATCACTAAAAGAGCATGAGTGGGACGATGGTCGTGGGGGCTGAAGCGTAGGCTTTGGACCCATACGGTCGGCTTGCGGGTATGATTTCCGCCTCGCACTCTGGAAGAGCCTCGGCGGCCCGTGCGGTGAGCATTAGCCTAACAAGGGAGTTGTTTATCTCCGGAGAGTCTTGGGACCGGTACCTCTAGAGAAGAAGGTTTTCTCTAAGTACTTAAAGCTGTTGATCTTGGTGGTTCGGAACTCACATTAAACTGTAGGTCTCCCCGCCCTGCATAAAGTTAGTGTGTGTGGGGGGGGGGTGTAAAGGAATAGGGAAAAAGATGCAAGAAAAATGTAAACCTTTAGGGGACACATTAGAAGATTCCATTCCAATGAGCAGATTAAGGTACTTATGTAAATTGATTGTTTTAAGGCCAGCAGGCCTAAAAATAAAGGTTTATCCATCTACAACTATTTAATTTGTGAAAGAAAAATAACTAAAAGAACATAGCAAAGTAAAAAATTTCAGAAAAAAACGCAACCTACTAATGATCTAAGAAAATATAATTATAATCAGTAATAAACTGTTTAAACAATTATGTTTGTTAACTTGCATTATTTATTAACTCATAAAGTAAAATGTAAACAAAAATTGGAATGCACTCAACTCTCGCTTTCAGCCCCCCCCTTTTTAACCTTTCTAGAACTGCTAGCGCCCGCAGTTTCTCAGGAAAGCAGAAAAAGAGCGTTTGCGACACTCGTCTTGAAAGGGCTGCAATGAGAAATTACTCAGAAAAGTACATATATGACGCAATAGCATGGATTCAAATTGGAAAAGATTTAGACGGCCATGACTTTTTACATTTTGATCCGCTCGGATTTATCTTAAGGCTATTTGAAGCCATACCCCCACACTGGACTGAAAGAGAAAGTTTGGTGTATTTCATGTTCAATTGAATTAACCTCACTCTGATTTGAAATTCGACAAAAAGTGGAGAATTTTTGAAAAAAGTTCAACTTTCTACCCATATTTTGATAGAATATTATCATAAATGATAGTAAATCATTTCTATTATATTTAATTGATTACTGCCTCGCACTAACTGAAAAGTTGAAAATAAGTTGAAAAATTTGGGAAAAACGTGAATTTGCGAATCTACTCCAAGAGAAAATTTGTAATCACAATAATAAATTGTTTAAGAATCGCATTAAGCGTCTAGTTATCAGAATAAAGTTGCATTTTATGTATTAGAAACAATTTGTATTTCAAGAAACTGCAAAAAAACTAATATTAGCTCTGCTCCACTCAGAAACTGCGTGAACCAGCAGTTCTAGGAAGGCCCAAAACGGTGAGAATGAAAACGAGACCATGATGTAAGTACGATTATAAACGAAATCCACAAAAGCGTATTTTTCCTGATGGTAAATTAAACTTAATAGAGTTTGCGGAACTTTAAAATACAATTTTAAAAAACGTATTTTTTTTAAGAGAGGATTAAAAAAAATCTAAGAAAAAAACTTTTAGTGCATTAGAAACCACTTTAGTCTACAATGAGGGCCTTCCTAATTTACGATCCACTTATGAATTTGTATCTCTGAAGTAGTTGTTCGGGATTAGTACCAAGCTATACTTATGATTGCATGTTTGGTGTGCACAGGAAAAATCTAAACGGAAAGTAGTTCTACTTGAAGAGTTCTGCCAAAAATTTTGGGAATCGTTCTGTGAGAATTTTCAAAGCTATAATTTTTTCTCCCAAAATTGTTGTTTTACTTCTTGGCTCTTAAAGTGGGAAAACAAAATTTCTTATTAAAAAAGTTTATTTCATAAATAATTTCCTTATTATCGAAATGACTTATCCTCAAAATAATGCACATGTATCAAAAAAGAGTTCGGGGACGTATGTTATATTTTATAGCATTTCCGAATTCAGTTTTTTAAAATTTTCATTTTTGCGGATAAAAAGCCGGGGAAACTGTACGCGAATGACCATACGACGAAGTGTCACATGCAGTTAAATTCCGCGGGCACATTCTCTCCCGCTCAAAAGTTTGAGAGCACCTAAGACGCTTGAATACTGGTTCTCGCGCTTCGCGCTCGATCAAGTATTTACTTCGTGCTACGCTCTCGATCTGTGTGCATAGAAATCTGAAACTAAAGTTGAAAGCATTGACAACAATAATTTGGTGATTGTGAATTTTTTTGTTAAAGCTCCTTTGGCTTTAACGAACACATTCTCATCACGTAAATCGTGCTTTGCACTTGAGTTCCTCCCTGAAATTGTAAATCATTTCCATAAATGTATATTATTATAATCCTTAACATGCATTGGTATTAAAACTGACGTAGTTTCATTGTCTCGTTAAAAAAAATGCGGATTCTTTAAAGAAAATGTTGACGGTAAGCATTTCATTGAAACTTTTTTCGTTTTTGCATTAACTGAATTTGGTCATTTCCAGTGTTATTTTTATAATTTAAGCTTTACACATTTGGTCTACTGAGCAGCCTTACTGTTTTTCAACTTATAAATTATGTCCCTAACCTCAGTGAACCAGACTTTGTCAATTCAATTTTCTATCGCATCGTGTATTCTATCGCAGTTGTGGTGCCCTATTGTTTTATATCCTAGTAATTGACTGAAAGTGAAATTATTGAATGAAAAGTTGTAATTTTTGGATTTTCCAATATTTTTTATGCTGTCAAAGTTTGAATTTTCGATTTTTCAAGAAAATTAAAAAAGTTGTCCAGATAATCTTGCAGGGCATTAAAAAAGCAACATTTATCTTTTTTTGACTTTTTTTTCATATCGTGCCTTATTTGGCTTAAAGTGGAGATTTTCGTACGTTTTTTGGAATTTTGTAAATGCTGTAACTCTGGTAATTTCTTGGTTTTATGAAAAAAGTCATCAGGATACATTTTTTTACTTTTTGAATACTATAAATATACTTACAGAAAATTTTTGAAATTAAAAAAAGTGGTCTCAAAAATATTCAAAATGCGCTCACTTTTTAACTTTTCCCCCAAAATGGCTGGCTAAAGAACTTGATCTTTAGTTTAGGATACTTAAAGAGTGTACCATAGGATAATCTAATAGAATTATTTTTAAAGGTCATCGTGGTCACAGACAGACAGATCGACATGCAGACAGGACATATTTGTCAAAACCTGTTTTTGGGATGCAGGGGGTCTCGAAAAGTGGACATTTGACAAAAACCGGGAGGGTCAAATTTTACACAAATCTAATACCTTCTCTGATGAGAATGTAATAAAATGGAAACCTCCAAATTGAATTCACAGCTACTTTTTAAAATATATTTTTTAGAAATGTTTTGAAAAATTACATTTTTTCTAATCAACGCTTTAACTATATGTTGAATTGGCTAAAAATGGTGCATTAATTTCTAATGTATATATATTTGAAATTGTATTTCAATATATGGACTTAAATTACAAGAAATCGTCAATATACTGTAAGCCTAGCTTGAAAATGAGTGGCAAAGAGTGAGTACTGGAAACAAGGGTCAAATTTTGAATTTCAAAGAAAGTTTAGGTTAATAACGTTGCTCATAATAAGTGACTGCACTTAAGCAAAAAACTGCTGGATCCAAGGCAATGAGTTTCTTTGTTTTTTTTGTTTTGTTTAAATGAAGGATTTGTTTGCTTCTGCTTAATAAATACACTCGAACTTTGATTTATTAGGCTTAGGTTCAATAATTCCGCGAAGCGCTGCCACCTGAGCTGACCACTGGTGCCCCTCGACAGCTTGGGAGGGTTCCATTCGAGTATGTTGGGTAATATTTTATAATATTATAATATATAATCCAAGCTCGAGTATATCGCTTAAAATAAAAAATGCATGCCTTTTAGCAATGATATCGGTGCTTTGGTGGTATGTCTGTATGCGTGTCTGCCTGTGAACTCGATAACTTATGAAAAAATTAATTAATGAACATTTGAAGCCAAATAACGCACGATATGAAAAAAGTAAAGAAAAGAAAAATGTTGCTTTTTAAATGCCCTACAAGATTATCATAACAACTTTTTGAATTAAAAAAAAAATCCAAAATTCAAATTTTTACAGCTAAAGCTTGGCTAAACAAGGATATGATCGAGACAATGCCTTGGGAAGGCACATCTCTTAAAATGTGTGGAATTAAGTTGCTCCAGAGGATGGTCTAGGCTATTGCGTGGTTCCCAGGTAAACTGGTAGACCCGTCTGTGGTCCTCCGTTGGCTAGAGAGATTCAAGCCGTCACTTAAGACAGCGTCCTGGTGGATCGTCAGGCGCAATAGGCCTCAGGAATAGGACACAGCTTCAGGAATCAAACATTTTCTAGTCGTGCAAATTCCTGAATAACAGATGAGGGCTCTTGCGGTCTTCAACAACAGGCCCTTCTATCACTTTGGACAGGTCAACTTTAAAGTTACCAGCCACGGGCTGGAGAAGCCTGTTGGTGGTCAGGAAGATCGGGATCAAACCTAAATGACTGCTCCCGGTCTAACCATTACTCAAATTAACTTGAATCAGAGCAAAGGCGCCTCTGCAGTTTTGCAGAGGGGCATGGCTGCGAGGTACACAGGTATCCCACTAATCTAGGAACCCTGTTGAGTTCGAGATACCATTGGGGGTTTAGGGGGGGGGGGGGGGGGATAGTTTTTGTTAAAGGGACCCCAAGACAGCTAATCTAAGGACATGTATACTAGCGAAGGGAGTCAGCGTCGTCCTGCTTGAGCTATGTTCTAGAGACGTGATGGTAATAGTCGCGGATCTTAAAGGAAAGGGAAGGTTAGTCATGGGATCGGCTTACTTTCCATATGACAGCAATACCAATCCATCAGTGGGAGTACGTACAGTGGTGAAATATTGCAAGGTAAGGGGTCTTCCTCTTCTGCTAAGGTGCGATGCTAACTCCCACCATACTTTGTGGAGCAGCACTGACATAAACTCAGGAGGCAATAGACCTATTGCAATACCCAATTACCAGTGACTTAGATATTCTTAATACGGGGAACATACCGACGCTTCGTAATTCGGTCAGGGAGGAAGTCACTTACATCACTCTCTGCACAGGTAGTTTTACAGATAACATCAAGAAGTGGAGAGTCTCAGATGAACCCACTCCCTCAGATAACTGACAAATAGAGTTCGTGTTGAAATCCGCTGTACCCATCGGCCCTAAATTGGTCAGAAATCCAAGAAGAACGGACAAGGTTCAGGTTTCCACAGAACTCAGAAGTGCACTTTCAAGGGTGCCCAGATCAATTAGAGACGTGGATACCCTGGAGATGGCGGCCGAGATTTTCACGGAAGCCATCAAATCTTCTTATGAAAGTAATTGCCGACCTTCAAAAGCCCGAAAGGCTAGAGGGACACACTGGTGGGATGTGAAACTCGAAGAGCTTCGCAGGGAAACCAGAGTGACGTTCAGATGTGCCAGTTCTGGAAGAAACGAAGGAACTATGGATTTGATTTACATCGTTGAGGGATGAGTAAAAAAGTGCAATACGTAAGGGGAAGCATGAAAGCTGAACCGACTTTCGCACTGATATCGAGAAAGTAGCCGAGGCAGCCATTCTGGATAAGCTGCTTTCTCGAAATCTGGATGCTATTATCGGAATTCTGAAATTGCTCGGCTGGGGATACTCAGTGTCTGACGGGCTCACCTGATTAAGGAACATTTTCCGGGCTTCATAAAGTTAGGAGAAGAGAAGAGGAGACCTTCGAGATAATCAAAGCCGCCTGCTGCCCAACTGGGCCCGAAACGGCGACTAGCTAACGAGATTGTTATCCCGGCTAGGGTCAGGTGGGTCTTGAAGTCCTTTAGACCTTATAGGTCTCCTGGTCCGGATGGCATATATCCAATCTTCTTACAGAGGGTTGGTGAGATCATAATTGGGTCGATTTTGAAACTTTCTAGGGCCAGTCTGACGTGGGGTTATGTTCCGGCATATCTAAAAGAGAAAGTGAAAGGTTGTGTGCGAAAAAAGGTATTTAGGAAGAAGAAGAAAGGAATGGCGAAGCGGTGGTGGGATAGGGAATATGAAACGATGAAGAGAAAGGTTAAAAAGAAGTACAGGTAGTGGAAGGCAGAAACCGCGAAAAGAGAGGAGTACGTAGAAATGAGGACAGAGTTTAGGTCGATGTGTGAAAAGAAAAAGCAGGAAAAGGAAAAAAAGCTGGAAGAGGAGTTGAGAAGTGTTAAGACAGAAGAGATTAGAAGATCGAGGGAGGTAGATGGAGATAAGCTGAATGACGAGGAGATAGAGAAGTAGATAAGGAAGTTGAAAAAATCTAAGACAACATATCTGGATGGAGTAGAGAACGAAGCGTGGCTGTTTGGCACACAAGGGTAAGGCGCAGCCTGTATGGTGTAGTGGAACATGTATAGAGGGGGAGGGATTCCCAAGAGTGTGAAGGTAGGAGTTGATCGTACTAATAAGTTGATCGCAATAATAAGAAACGGGATACGGAGCAGTAGGAAAATTATAGAGGAATTACGCTTATAAATACTGCGTACAAAATATATATGATTCTCTTGGCAGATAGGCTGCGCAAGGGTGTTGAGGGGAAAGAAATACTGCTAGAGACCTAGGTGGGTTTTAAGGAGGGAAGTAGTACTATTGACAATATTCACGTCATGCAGCACGTGGTGGAAAGGTAACTAACCAAAAATGTTGCCAGAGTGTCCTCGTTTTTCGTAGATCTAAAGGGCTCATTTCCTTCGGTGGATAGAAGGAGGTCGTGGAAGGCAATGTTAGAGAGGGATGTGAAGAAGGGCCTGACCGAGACGGCAAGGGAGGTATACGAGGAGACGAAAGACAGGGCGAGAGGAGGAGAGGGAATCTCTGAGGGATTCTGGATTAGAGTTAAATGTGGACCAGTCAAAGGTTATGGTGTTCAGGAAAGGAGGTGGGAGAGATAAGGGAGTGGAAGAGGAAGAGAAAAGTGGGTGAGGTAAATAGGATTCAGGAGAGGTATGTAAAGTGGATACTGGGGTTGGTAAGGAATACGCAGAACTATATTGTGAGCAGGGAAACAGGAAGAACGAGTTTAGGGATTATAACAAGGAGTCGAGCGTGAAAACATGAGGAGAAATTTTTAGAAAAGGGGGAAGTTAGCTGGTTCGGGAGTGTTGGTGGGGGAAGGATAACAGACGTAGTGGTGCAAAGATGGAGGTGGAAAGGAAAAAGAATTTTGGAACAGATGGATTGCGGATAAATGAAGTGAGAAGGATGCACGAGGAAGGAAGGAAGGTATATGAGTTGTTTCAAAAGAATGGCATGGGGAAAGAGAAGGCAGAAGGAGAGGACAAAATAAGAGATTCAACGTTTAACGGGAACTATGTGTGGATTATGCCAAGGGATAGAGCGCAAGATTTGTGGGAGAAAGGAGATCAAGGAAGTCAGCAACTTATAGCGAGAATGAGATACGGTTCCATGGAGAATTATAATAGGTTCTGAAAAGGAGTGGGATAAGCATGGAGGTATTGTTGCTTAAAAAGGGCGACACAAGGGAAGTAGCATGGGGTAAGGGGGTGTTGGGTAAGATGGAGAAGAAGAGAAGGAAGAGGAATGGAGAAGGAAGGATTGTAAATAGGAGATGAAGTATATGTAAGAAAACTGTAAATATTATAAATAGTAGTTAAGTATTAGGCGTTAGCATCGCGACGAAAGCGAGACATGCGTGCGAGGCGAGGCGAGTCGCAACGAGGAAGGTTAGGTTATAGAAGCGAGCGGATTAGTTATAAGGTGTAGATGGATGGTATTTTTAAGAGATGGCTGTAAGAAAATTCTGTAAAAAAAAAGTTTGTCATCAGGACAAGCGCAGGATTTCGCTGGGAGCGGGTGCTAATCTGAAAAACTTCACCCGATCCCAATCTACTCGATTCCCCTAAAAGCAATCAGAGGAGCGATGTTAAGGTTAATACCGTAAGAGTGACAGAGATAGTAATAAACCACTCTTAGTGACGCTTTATGGTTCTGAATGCAGGTTGTTCCCGCATGAGTTGGGCAACTAGATAGTAATTGTACTAAATGCTCGGGGTGTGCATGACACGCTCTGCAGCTATCATCGGGAATGTCTTGTCTCAAAGTATAGCGACGGTAGGACAAGGTGGAAATGACACCGTCTTGACACGCCAAAATAAAACAGATTTCCTTCTTAGGCTTGCAGGCAACCCTCAGAAGTTTCTCCATCTTGATGACTTGGTGAGTCACTCTCTCTATAAACTCCTGGCAGGCTTCTGCATTTATAGTAGCTTCGTCGTGGATCTTTCCTCTTCAGGAGTGCTGCCTCGCCTCTTCCGTTTTGCTTGGTGCATCTCCTCTTGCACCGAAAGGGACCTAGTTCTGGGTGGTGTCCTCAGAGTAGAGTCCATTCCCGCCAGAACCTCCATCTCTTCCACCGACAAATTGTGCGATTCGCCACACCCCCCCCCCCAAATCCACGGGGCCGGCGTCGATCACCGGGGCTTGCACCTGATGGGAATCGAATGTAAGATCTTTTCTCACTTGGGGTATATTTGTTTTATCAACACCCACCATGATTGGTTTTATTTCGGGGTTCCTTCCCCTAGATGTTCCTCTTAGTCCCTCTCCTCTTCCTTCTTTGCCTGTCTGGCTTGGGGGACACTACCAGTAGCTACGCCACCGCCAGCATAGCCGCCGAAGTCATTAGAGGAGAGATCAAGCCCTGCCGGTAGGTAGAGGTAGGTAGGTAGAAGTAGGTAGGTAGGTAGGTCGGTAGGTAGAGGTAGGTAGGTAGGTAGGTAGGTAGGTAGGTAGGTAGGTAGAGGTAGGTAGGTAG